>NW_005841854.1:2418372-2432929 GCF_000455745.1 Alligator sinensis | reverse complement strand
GCGCGATCCCAGCCGGCTCTCCTGCACCGCAGCGCCGGGGTGGGGGAGCCTCCTCGGGACATCCTTGGAGGAGGGGCAATGTCCCGGTGGGGATGCGTGCGCCGTGGTCCCTCCGGACTTAAAGATCTCGTAGGGCACAGGGCAGTGTGTTTGTTAGAGCGGCTGGGATAAAGGGAGACGAGCTTCCCCGTGTCAGGCATCACAAGCCCTCAGGTGAGGGGTGAGGAAGGATGCCCCTGGCACGCCAGAGCTTCGTTTTATCCCAGCTCTGCAGTGGATGCTATACAAGAGGCCGCCCGGCGAAATCCTTGTCTCTGGTGTCATTTCTGGGGTAGACATCACTGTAATCCCTGGCGAGGCAGCAAGTCGCTTTGCAATTGGGGGCCCCTGACAGGCCTGTTGCGCTTGGAGGATGTGGGCCTAGACCCACCATGAACTATACCCCCCTCCCCCACCTTGGATCATACTCAGCTTATGGCCCACTGTGACCCCCCAGGTCCTTCTCTGCCGTACCAAGTCTCACTAGCCCCAGTCTAAACAGGCTATATGGTCAGAGAGCAGTTTTGCTGGTCCCCCACCCCCAGAATAGGATTGGCATCTTGTCCTCTAGACCAGCAGTTCTCAACCCTTTTTTGTGCCGCAACCCATTTGTAATCATTGATGGCCAGTCCTGACTCTGCCCCTCCTCACTCCCAGTCCCCGAGTGTATGGGGCATGAAGGGTCCCAAGCAGCCCCTCATAGGGTCGAGCTCTGCCAGCCTGCAAGGAGAAAGCCATGGTTTCCCACATTTTTCTCCTTTAAAGGAGAATCCATTTTTAAAGTTTGCTTGCAACACTTTCGTATGTAGTTGCCTCCCACTATTGGGTCGGGACCCATGGGTTGAGAAACACTGCTCTAGATCAGTGGTTCTCAACCTTTTTTGTACCAGGACCCATCTGTAAACATCACTGGCCCTTCCCAACCCAGAGCCCCTCACTCCGGACCCACTGCCCCCCAGCCTTGCCGTGTGTGGAGCAGGGGGCGGGTGTGTGCGGCGGGGGGGCCCCAAGCAGCCCCTCACAAGCTGGAGCTCTGCCAACCTGCAAGGGAAAAGCCACAGCTTCCCATGTTTTTCTCCTTTAAAGGAGAATCCATTTTTAAAGTTTGTTCACGACCCTTTCATATATTCTTGTGACCCACTTTTGGGTCATGTTCCATGGCTTGAGAAATGCTGCTCTAGATTCCCTGCTCATTTAAAAAAAATGAAAGCCTCTAGCTGTTATGCTTGCAGAGAAACCCTTCAGGACTTGAGGTGAGGATAGCTAATGCAGAGTCAGCAAAGTCAGAAACAACAGCTGAGGCAGGAATTACCCTGTTCCTATAAATGGCTGCTCACAGTCATCACTAGTATCTGAATTAGCTATGTTAATATTGCACCTATGTCACTGTTTGAAGAGAATAAAAGAAGTACATTAGGAGAATATATGCCGCCTTTCTTGAACAAGGAAGAACGAAGCAAGGGGTCAGTTAAGTGAGCAAGAAAAATCCACAAGTTAAGATGAGCAGGCCTGGTATAGGGGAACATTTTATTTCATTTTCCAGCTGGCAGGATTTTGGGACTCAGCTCTATACAGGGGTTTCAAAACCTATGCTAAACTAAGAATGTATAAAAGCACTTGAGGAATATTGCCAGGCATGTTACTAAGGAAACAAATCACCCTGTTCTAGTCATGTTTTTATTGCATCTATGTGTACAGCATTTGATAAGCATCATCTTAGCCACCACAACGATAGTCATAGCAAAAAGAACAAGAAGTGGCTCATATACTTGCTTTTGCCTCTGCGGGTCCAACAAGATTTTTTTTATTTTGTTGAAATGGTCTTTTCTGAAGTTTATTGTTACAGCATTATTTATTTGGTATGAGTTTATCACAAATGCTAAATTTAATTACACAATTGCCACTCATATAGCAGGTCAACTATTGTTACCTCTTGAATCAACTCTTGTGCTACAAGTAGCTTGAGAGACATTGTTATCCCGAAGTTAGGCAAAAAGCAGGGCAGGGTGGAACCTTAAGCTAAGTACAGACATTCAAAAACCCCAAGTCTGAATTGATTAAATCTTTGCAGGTTTGTTTTACTGATTTGCAAGTGAACAGACATTCACTTTTGACTCCAGAAATGCAGGCACATGCCTGCAGTGGCTCAGGCCGGAAGCCAGGGGATGCTACAGCAGCCTTCCTTTCCCTTCTGCAGTGGCCAAGGGAAGCTAAACTGAGAGGGGGTGGCCAGGCCCCAGCAGGCCTGAATATGACTGGGGAGGGGGTTAAACCACCTGCAGGGAACCCAGCCCAGGTGTGCTTGGAGGGGGAAGGGGGAAGCAGCCCTTGCAGGCTTGTCCCTAAGGCGTGGCCAGACACCAGCCAGGGCAATGCCTCAAGCAAAAATGGGGCAGGGAGGGGGATTAAACTCCTCTTTCCCATGGGCATGGGGAGCCTGTCGGAGAGGCACAGTGATTAGACTCTGCCCACGGCCCATTTTCTCATCTGCCACAACTTGATGGAATTTTCTCTTTGGGAGGTGTTGTTCTGGTGAGAGTCAATCATTAAGACATAAGGCTTGTTCCTGTTGGGGCTCCGACCTTCCCTTGCACCCCGGCCTTACACCAAACAATTGTTACCTTATTAGCATTCACTGTTAGATATCGTCTCATGGAAAAACCTAATTTAGGCTTCTCACCAAAATTGGCTCTTATAATCTTTCTCGCAGGTTACTTCATCACTATCCTGCCTGTCTTCACTCTACAAGGGAGTTGCCTGCACCACTGAAGACGGTGGTGAGCACATCCCAAGAGGTTGCGGACAGGTGAGTATTTCACACTCAGGATTTGTAATCTTCACAACATCCCCTCTATTAATTTTGAGCCTATTTGAGTCTCTCTATACTTTATCCTTCTTGTTTTTGAGGTTTTTTCTCTCTCTTTTATTTTCTGTAGTTTTGATCCCTAATTTGACCTTCCACAGTGAGGATTCTTTCTCAAACAAAAATAGAAAAAAAAAGAAAAAAGTGCAAAGGAACTCTTAATTTGACAGCTCCTAAGATGTGGTCTCTTTAACATGTGCTCCTTTTCCTATGTCTGCCCTGTTTGCTCCAGGGGCTCAGACCTATCTGTTATTTACTGGCATTAATACCCTCTTAGGGGTTAAACAGTCCTGGAATCCCTGCAAAAGAGTAATCAAAAGAAAACTTCCCTGTCCATTAGGGTCTTCTCGTTGCAGTCCTTCAGCTTCTGGAACTTAATCTCAGCTGCCACCATGCTCGGCAGAACACTGCTCTATCAGAGCTCCTCTGAGCTCAATGACTGATATCCAGTCTCAAACCCCGTTCCTGGGGGTAGGTATAGTAGACTTTATGGAGGGCATGTGTCTCACTCCAGCTCTATCTTCTCACTCAAGCCTCCTCCTGGGGTGAGTTCCTGGACAGAAATAGACCGGGTGTTGCATGGGGAACCAATCCAAAGTACGCAGCAGTTAGGTAAACAGTCTTGGCCGCATCAGGGTTCCCCGCCTCAGAGTCATGTCTGCGCCCATTGGTAAGTGACATGGGTATTTCTTTTCCTCTGAAGAGGGACAAAGAGCCTCTTCACAGACCACAGCCAGAGTCTGCCCAGCTTTCCACTCCATTGGCCACTCACGGAGCAGGGGCATGGCCAGAGCCAGCCAGCATGGCCCTGCCACCTGCCTGCCTTGCCCAGGGCTGATGCTAGGGCTGGGCCTGGGGGGCTGAGATGGGCCAGACTGTGGGCACTGCTGAGGGCGGGCACGGCTGGCTCAGACTGGGCCATGGGGGCAGGGGCCTTCCAATCTGGCTGTGGCTACAGGAGCTGTGTGCCCAGATTGCTCCCTGCACCTAGGCCAGGCTGGGCTGTCATGGAGCTGTACCTGGCAGCCCAGCCCCTCCATGCCTGCCCTCAGTAGTGCCTGCAGCCAGTCCTGCTCAGCCCTGAGCAAGCTGGGCAGATAGTGGGGCCAGGCCAGGGGGCAGGGCCTTCCCAGACAGCTGTGGCTCCACGACAGCCTTGCCTGCTGTGCATGGGTGGCAGCTGGTCAGGCAGCGGCATGGATGCAGTGCCTCTGCAGCTGCAGGCAGTCACCTTCCCAGCTGGACTGGCCACATGGGGCAAGCCTTTCATGCCCGTGTCTGCCTGGGCCGGCTTGCAGCCATCTTGTGTGTTGTAATCTGCCCCTCCTCCAGAGCTGCCTGCTCTTTAATTACTCTCACCCTAATATAGCCCTCTGGTCCTCTCCAGTAGGTCTGGAGGACCAGGGCCCAATGAATACTCAACAAGTTTCTTTTGTACATTCCAATCCAGTTGAACTCTCCATATTCTGTGGACTATTTTATGTACAGTATTACTTCCTTATATTTATGACCTACTCTGGTCTTTTTGAATTGTTTTTGTTTTATAATCTAATATATCACCGCTTTTCAGTAATATCCATTTCAAGATACTCTTCCACTGCCAGGCATTCTATTTTTCTAATTTCCTTTTTACTTTCTCATTGATATATACATTTAGAATAATTTTGGTTGCCTAATTTTGATTTAACTTAGATAAACAACCTCTTAGTTTTCCCCCATTTAACTTTAATCTCAAGCTGTACTTTTTTCAGTATAGCTAATATTTCTAATCTACCTCTTACAAGAGAGAGTTTTTTCTGTATTACTAGTAACCTAGCAGAGGGCTGTCTGATTTGTGTGCTCCTTAGAAAGCTAGAACAAGCCATGGTACCATAATATATCATCTTGTGCTCTATATCTGGTGACAGCTACAAAAAGGTTCAGGTTTATACTCCTTATAAACTAAAAGCTTTTTTTTTGGCTTTTAGTTTAAGGTACTTAAAAATATTTCTGAGTAGCCAATACATAGTATGTTGCAAATGCTCTGTGACAAGAAAAAGATCCAAAACCTGTATAACCAGTAAAGGGCAATTTACATTAATGCTAGTATTTGCAAAATATTCTGCTTAGGTATATTATGTGTTACTCTAAAAATAAAATAATATTGAAACTTCTGTGAAAGCTCTGTCTGTGAGTGATGTATAGGACAGGTACTGTTTTCATGTGTTGTAGATTTGGTTTAAAACAATAAAGAATGGTAGGTGTGTGTGACAGAAAATTACAATTTAATTACATATTTAACCAGTGCCAAGGATTTGTCTTCAAGATCTATTACATGTTTGCAAACCTGGGTTTCTATTCTAAAAACTGGCAGCTTAATCAAGAATTCAGACAAGTGAAAGGGAAGCCAATATTGGATTCCTGATATGTTGAAAGTTGACAAAGGAAGCAGCAGCAGAAGAGAACAATCAGAATATATCACAAAATAGATGAATAGATTATGGATAGAGTATAACATTAATAAAGGCCATAGCTTTTCTTACAGCTGTGCGGGCCGGGAGCGACCCGAGCCCTTTTCGCGCTGCAAGCGGGCTGTGGCCAGCAGCCCGGGCACGCCGGGGCGGAGAGGGAAGGCCTTCGAGCTGGAATTAGGCACGGATGCGTAGCGGTAGTTTAAAAGATTGTTTACTTACACCGAGATGGCAGTGGTGTAGGCTGGAAAACTTGCTTAAGTTGCGGTTACAGAGAGAAAAGAAAACAAAACTTGAACCTGCAGGGCACGAGGGTACGTCGCATAGGGTTCCGGCGACGGGAAGATGAAAAATACGAGGGTACGTCGCAAAGGGTTTCGGCGACGGGAAAGTAAACCTGCAGGACTCGAACCCGGGTAGAAGAGCTCTGGAGTCATCCGGCAAGGACTCACACGAAGTTTGCTAGGCTCCGTGGGTCCGGTTCGTTGCGTGCGGGAGGGGATACGTCTAGGAATCTATCGGCGACGGGGAGAGGTAGAGGTTGATCAGACCTCTGTTGCCTGCTTGAAATGCGCTGGGTCTGTAAGGATCCGCAGCGCTTAGAGATCTTCACACAGCATGAAGTCTCCTCCTCCCTTGTTCGTGGAGTCCTCCAACTTGGGCGGAAACCACTCAAGCCTTTTATACGGCTAGCAAGCCAATCACTAGCCGCCACGTGTGAATAATTTAGAACTGGCCAATAATGGGACTCAAATTAGCATACAAATGGCGGGAACTCTTTGCAACGAGCATCTCTGTGCTGCAACAAAGAAATGCACCCTGCAAAGAAAGCGTCAAATTGGTGGGAAATTCTCCCTTGCACCGGGGTTCTCTTTTGCAGCAGAAAACTCCACCGTGCAAGGAAGCTGCAATTTAGCGGGGACAATTTAGCAGTGCCGAAGCACACACAAACAAAAATCACACCCTTTGGGTTGTGACAACAGCAGGCCCAATGTGTGTTTGAACCAGAGTGTACCACTGAAAAAGAACCCAGTCCTGAATTAAAGAAGTCATTACTTTTAAGAATTTACCACATGCCTGGGTAAGGTGTTCCGATAGCTGACATCTCCATTCAGACAAACAAATCCCAGCCATCTAGTACATAATATAAAAAACTCTAAAACAAAGCAGCTTTAAAAGCCATACCAGACAGAGGGGAAAAAAATCTCCCCTACCCATGCACTAATTAAGCAGTTTCTTTCCCAGATAAAAGAGAAATATTAGAAATAACAAGAAGGCAATCCTTTGGGAACTTTGTTATTGCTATCAAATTTACATAGAGCTTTCTTAGGTATTCTAGTGATGGCCAACAATTTAACTTTCTGAAATAGGTTACCTTTGCTGTTACGTCTATTTTTTTTCTCATTCCATAAGTAGTTCTGTTTTTATAGCTACAATTATTTTAAATGCAATACTCAACCACAGTCCAGCCAACAAGAAATTCTTAATTTTCTTAGTGCTGTTTTGTTAGAAGTTAGCGCATTTGGGGTCTTTTCCTTGGTTTTGTTGTGCTGATAACAATCACTGCCTTTCAGCTATTGAATACTTGCTCTAATAAAGATTTCCTGGAACTGTTCCTTTGAGAAGCTCCATCACCTCCCTTTGTCTGCAGAAAACATTTGAGATTCAGCTGTTAAAATGTCCTCAGGCTACAAAAATACTTTTTTCTTTGTCCCATGAAATTTTGTTCAGATTTAGCTAAATTGAGCTGCTAAAAGATCATTTCCTTTATGTTGTTTTCAAAATAGAGGCAGTACTCAGCATCTGATCTGCAGATCCTGATGCTGGACTATGTTGTAGACTCTGGCCCTGGGTTTTCCTTTGGGCTTGGTTGGGTATGGCTTCTGTCTTCTGACCCAGCCCCAAGGCCCCTGCTTTCTCTCAGTGGTCTAACCATTAAGCCAGTTCACCTATGCTATCCCTGGTCCCTCACAATACCTGGGAGACTCAAGCACTGAATCATCCTCAGTGACACTGTGATGTACAACAAGGCATCAGCCATTTCAAGCAAACTCGCCTCATTATGGAGGCAGATAGATAAGACGGATAATGAGAAAGAACTGTGACCCAACATCACCAAGATCCACTTCTTCCTCCTGAAACTACTTGCTAAGTCTGTAGTTGAAAATGGAGATCTTGGATTGGCCTCTTTAGTCATCTCTGGACTCACTGATCACTTCCCTATCTACTGGAAGGCCATCAGTCTCATATTGAGGCTAAAAATGACCAGCCCATTGGTGACACTGAAAAACTCATCCTTTTCCAACTGCAGCAGCATGATACATTAATGAACACCTTTAGCTGCAAAATTCTAAAAATTCTTTAAGTTAACATGATTTCTAATAATTCAAAAAGGTTTGGGCCTGGTTTCAAGTTTTTTCCCACCGTAAAGAAACAGCTCAGCTTCCATAAAGAAAAAAATGTAAACCAAGCAGTCTTTGAAGTGAATGCAGTTTTTCCATTATTTGGGGTGGGTGGTTAGTGCAAAAGACCTGATTCTTCAGTTCACTCTGCTTCTTTTATAATTCTAGCACATTAGATCTCTTATAGCAGTGTGAAAGAGTGGACAATCAAGAAAATATATTACAATGTGATTCTTTGGCTGTTGGGCATATGCATTACACAATACCATTGCATCTATTACAAAACTAATCTTTCGTTTCTCTGTGATCAGTGTTTATTCCCAGGGGGTTCAATTCCTTCTAACCTTACCACATGAGCAATCTTTATTCAAGCTAAAACAATAAGGTTGTTTATTTCAGTAAGGCATGCTTGTGAATGTCACAGGATTGGAGGCCTGGTAACATTTCAAAAAATGCTGTAATCTGAAAGAAACCTAAGCAAATCCAATGTGTGAACAAGAATCTTAACAGGCTACTGTGAATGGGTTACCAGTATTTGCACTATTTTGTTGTGTTTGGATTCTTGTCCTGTTCATTTTAACTATGGTTTGCTTGTTTGTGTACAAAATCCACAGCAGGCAGAATTGCTCTTTTTATTTAATAAGTAACTCTCTTATTTCTATTATTTTGAAAGCAATTTGAGTGAGCCTCATTCACATCAGTTTAAGATTTTAATGATCTGTAATTCAAAACTGCTATGTCAGCGGAAGCCTGTAGAGAATCAGTTATTCCAGTCCCAAATAGTCTCTTGTAGCTTCTCAAGCGATCTCACCAATCCAGAAGCCATGACCTCAGCTTCTCTTCTTTACCTAAATGGCTTTTGAACTCTAGTTACTCATTAGAAAAAAAAGTTGCCACATCATGAAAACTACATTAGGAATGCTGTAGAATAAACTGAATAAAAGTCTTCCATCTACAGAACTTACCCGTTCCTTTCAGGTGCTGCAAAAGATGTTAAGAATCTGAAATAGACAGGAAATCAGATGAGTAGAGGTTGTGCTGGATAAAACCTTCCCAGCCAGGTTTTAGGAGCAATATATTTGGCAGATCCCTAAAATACACTCCAGAACTAAATACCCGAAAAAGTTCAATACTCTACTACTTTTCCACCATTTAGTCATAAATGTAGTAATCTACTCAATGGCTGTGACAGTGCTATGATCACTAGGGCTGTGTGAAGCTTCGGTTCAGCGGAGATTTGGCCCAATTCAGTGGCCAAATCTCCAAATCCAAATCAAATCAGAGGACCCCTTAGTCTCTCCGAATTGAATTGGAACCGATCACAGCTGGCTGCTGCCAACACTGCTGGCAACGTCTACAGATGCTTGCTGATGGCCACCAACAGTGCTGCAGCTGCCTGTGGCAGCTCCACACATGCTTCTGCCACCAACAGCACCGCTGCTGCCTACCGGAGCTCACTATTCCCCTGCAGCCACTGGGGGTATGCCGTTTTCATGCTTCCCATCAACAAATAAAATCCTTCACTTTTTAGTTTTTATTCACTTGTGGGTGGAGATATGCTTAGATTCTCAGAAACAGTTGACTTTTTTATCTTGGCTATAAATTGAGGAATGTCTGAAAAAACTTTTGTCTGATTCAGACAAAGTGATGGCAGAAACAATTGGCTGTAAACTTTCAGAGATTTTTGTAGGTGAACCCAAAATCTATCCTTATCAAGTACAGGGAGTCATACACATTTAACTTTAAGACCTTCAATTACCTGTAGTTCTTTGTTTTTACTTAACTTGTAGATGGCATTACTATACTCCTTCATCTCATTTTGCTAGAAAGTTTCAGCTTTTTATTCTTACAATGCTTTTCTTCCTACTTCTTAGAGACTACAGTATGAATAGTTTTCCCACTTCCAATCTTCTGTATTACTTCACATATTTAATTACTAATCTACTGTGCAGTTTCACTGCTATTGTAAACAAAAAAGATGTTATCACAGAGTTTCTAATTCTTTCTCCTATACATTTGTCCACTGAAATGCATCACAGAGTCCACTGCTGACCTGAGGCTGCAATAATATGCCCCATGGATTTATATAGATACATATGGAATACAGGTTCACAGTGCATAGGGGTGGTAACTGCCAACTACTATACATTTTTAAATTAAATAACTTCATTTGAAATACTTATTGGTTTTTAGAAAAAATATGAAAGACTGAGATGCAGTAGTTTATATTATCATTTCTAACATTACCTAACACATTCTTTTACTGTTTATTCTGAGAGAAAATATTTACTATAAAATTTCCTTAATTTTTCCCCCAAATTTTAATTCTTTTCCACATGAGGCCTTAGGAAAAATGGGGGGAAAGCCTTTTATTTTCCTGAAAGTTTGTACATCTCTGCTCATCTTTCTACTCAATGCCACTGAGAGTTGGGACATATAATTCTTAAAAACAGCTTTCCACTCTCCCCTTCCCCCACAAGTTAGAACTCGTGTCTTTTGACAAATCTTGCTGAGAAGAATGATATAGGTCACTAGTTCTCAACATTTTTAGACTTGAGATACCCCTTGTTAGACTTGAGGCACCACTTAGAAAATGCCAGCTCTTAGTTTTCACTCATTTTTTTACTGAAAAAAATAATAAAGCAAGTCTTCTGTTGTAAAGAACCCAGGAAGTCCACAGCAGGTCAAACTGTTTGTAACACCATGGATTCCTATTTGAAATCTCTGAGTTTATCTTGTAAATCATGTTTGCACACCTAACATTGCATGGCTTCCTGTAGCACCCTGGTTGAGAATCACTGGGATAGGTAATTCAGAGAGTACTGTGTTGCTAAAAGTTAACCCCAACTGTACTTCTAAGAAAACCTTTTGAAATTAAAAAAAATGCATAGAATAAATTAAGGGGGATGTATTTCACCGACATGTACTAAAGGTTACTGTGTATATAAGCAAATACTTTCTATTCCCTAGTCTCCCAATTGATACAATTTTAAGACAGCTGCTTTGGTAAGTAAATGACTGAGGTGACACCCGACTGGAGGATTCAGCAGGCCAGACAGATTTGTCAGGGGATGCTGCACAGGCCACGGTTTATATTTAGTTTATAGTTGCAGCTGTTTGATTTTGTTTTCTTTGGGAAAATAACTCTCTCAGTGGTAAAGAACCACGTAGACAGAGCAAAAGATATGTCTGAACTGCAGTATGTACTCATGTCCAGATTCACAGACCAGCAGGCATGTGTTGTTACCTAAGTTCACTTGAAGTGTATGTTGCTGAGCTGCACATGCCCCCTATGTAGTCATATTCAAGACTATGCTGAATGTTTTATGCTCAAATTCCCAGGGAACACCCCAGAACTCTTAACTCCACACCATTTGGAACTACTCTGGGGATTAGTTCAGGGTGGGCTGTTAGGGAGTTTGTGTCCTGCCAGAATATTATGTGGAAGTACCTTCTGTAACATGTTCATCTGAGGCATGTCTAGTTCTGTAAGCTAACTGGGGCCTCAGCCATGGATCCATTAGCTGAACTGGTCCTGCTTACATGCAAATTGTTTTTCCAGCAGGTTAGATGCTTGGTGAGACTATGGATGTCATTTTGGGAAATGATGATGAAGCATAAAAGGTGGTAGAAGTCATTCATGACAGGTATGGACCCTATGTGGACCAGGAGTTGTAGTGCAGAAATAGAACAGCAGAATTACATCATCCTCAGGATCTGGGATTGTGGCAAAGCCGGGGGAAAGAAAAGGAAGAAACCCTGCTTGCCACCCACCCTGGCTGTCCCGTTCCCCGAAACTCACCAGATGTCCAGTTCCAGCACAGGGGCAGCAGAGCTGGGACGGCATTTCTGCTCATCCCTGGCAGAACGGGGTTGAGTGACAGAGCCGGTAGCCAACGCAGGAAGCACCTGCTGGCTCAAGCTGGCCATTATGGTGGGGGCATGGTTGCAGCTTCTTAGATGCCTCACAGGTGAGGCAGGAGCCAGCTGATAAAGAACCATTCTCCTTTACAGCAGAAGGGAGCAGCCCCAGCTGTGCAGTGGAGACAACCGGCGATTGGTTCTGAGAATCAGGTAGAAGTCTCAAAAGCTTCCAGAAAACAAGATCCAGTGGTGAGCGGAGGAGAGAGCACTTCCAACAGCAGACAGGTGAGAAGCAGCCTTTTCTTATATTGACAGTAAAAGGAATCCTGAGGATACCAGGAGCCAAAGTCACAGCTTACAGCCACAACGCTGGGGCACAGCTTTAGTTGTGACCGATTATTATTTGGATGAATGAGGCGGGAGTGTAGGGGTGGAGACACTCGCAAACTTGGCCCTTAAAGCCAGATACTGCATAGCATATTTCTACATAAGACTAAACTGGATGGGTGGAGTAAAGCCTGCCACCTTCTGAGGAGAACCATGATTGTCATTAGCCTGTTTCCTCCTGTTGTTGATTTTATCAAAGCCATGGCAGGCGAGGCAGATTAAGGACTGGGGGTGTTCTCTCTTAAGAGGAGAGAGGGGGCAAAACCCCTAACCCCCAGCAAGGGACTGAGAAGAACACAGGCACTGAGCCTGGTGAACATAGCCCTCCAGGGTGACGACGGCTCAGTGACAGGGATAAACAGCAATCACTCCAGAACTTCCCTGTGAGGAAACAGACCTTCATGGACCTGTGTGAGGAGACTTACCCACCTCTTAGTGCTAGAACAACTGAATCAGAGAAAACCATTTCAGACCAGGAGCAAACTGCTATTAACAACTACTAACTGGCTACCCTAAACTTGTTCCCATTCATTGCACACCAGTTTCGTTTTGGGGAGTCAGTGATTGCTGTTGTAGCGGTGGAGGTTCATGACGTATTAACATTATGGCTTACCCATCACTGGTAAGCCTAAAAAACATGCCAGAATTAATAGCTGACTTTCAGATACTGGGTTTTGCAAATTGTCTTATGGTCACAGATAACACGTGCCCAAGGGCCTGAGAGGAAGAACAAGTGATTATGTCAACTGCAGAAGGTACTACTTCATTGTTCTGCAACACTTGATTGACCACAAATCTCATGAATGCCCATGTGGGATGCCCTGGGGAGGGGCATGATTCCAGGATGCTAAGTGTCATGCTGGGGCATGGGTAGCCAGGTCTGGGTGTCATCCAGGATCAGAAGAAACCACCAAGATCAGTGTATCTGAGCTGAGCTACACTGAAACTTGAGCAGACCACTGGGAAGAAAAGGGTTAAACACAAAGCAATCATTTGTGGAGTGGCTGGTAGCTTCTATTACATACAACATTAAGTAGGAAGTCAGGAGGTAGAAAAACCTGGGTAATACAGGCAGAAGGAGTTGTGAGAATGGCCCAAGAAGATGGCTTAAACACAAGCTGAGGTAAAAAATGTTGCTGCTTTCACATGGAAAAGTATATAAGTAAGGACATGTGGTCTGCCCTTCACCCTCCCTCATCCCCAGCTGAAGACAAGCATTCCTTTCAACATGTGTTTAAAGGCTTTAACTGTGGTTGGTGGGATCTGAGCCACAAGGCATGTCACAACATGTGGGTATTCTGCAGTGTTGATGCATGCTAAGAGAGAAGAGACAGAGAAGTGAAATGGCTTCCCAAGGTAATACAGCCTGGCAGTAGTAAAATTAGGGCAAAGGTCTCTTACCCCTCTGTCCAGTGCCCCATGCACTAGATTACATTGCATCATCAATTAATGCTATTTTCCTTTACTAGCCAGCAGGTTTTTACCAAATCTGTAAGCTTTTCTGTCTGATCTGTTTATGTGCAACATCTTGAAGGATCAGGGCTTTATTTTGCTTTCAGCTTTTGTGTCTCTGTGGGTGCACCTACATGAGATGCTAACTGTGCAGTAGCCTAATAATACTGCACAGGAGCATGCCAGACAAAAACCATGCTAATACGCTACTGTGCAGTAGTATTAGGCTTCCAAGCAGTTAGCATCTGAAAAAGCCCGTGCACCAGTGCTACTGCTCAGTAGCGCAACTTACTGCACATTGATTTAGTTCTTGGCTATCCACGTACTAAACTTAATGTGCAGTAATGAATATATAGATGTACAAAGTACATTACATTAAAGACACATACCCCTGTCTCTTTTCAAGGAGTGGAATAGGAAAGAGTGTTTTGTAAAAAGTCTCCCTTTCCTTCAATAGGACTTTGAGCCTGTGTAGCTCATTCAATATGTTCTAAATTTACCAGTCTCAACACTTTAAAAAAAACTACTCACAGGATGATCACAGTAATCATATTATTTTGGGGGTTTTAATCCCATTACTCCCTATATCAGGGGCCTACTTGGGCCGATTTCCGTGGCCCGCCCACCTGTTCTTGGGCCAACTACCGGCCTTCTCGCCCGCCACGCCTTGATGTTAATTGATTAATTAATTGATGTCAATTAAGTGGGAGGCTACCTGTTTTGGTGCCCCGATGCCAGAGAGGCGCTCTCTGCGGCTCCTTTCCTCCTCTATACCACAGCCCAAGCCTCGCAGATGGCATCTTGATGTTCACATAATCACCCGCCCCCACACTGGGCCCCAGAATCCTCCTAACAGGACCCCTCCATGATCCCTCCACTCAGGCGGCCTCTCCGCCTTCATTCAGGCTACCTAGCCCCCCAAAACTATGTTCCCCTCTTGGGTGTGGTCCCCCCGGGACCTCTGGCTACCAGCCCTGACCCACCTCCAGGCCAGTCGGGACCCCAGGCCCCCGGCTCTTGGGCATCCCTCGTGGTGGGCCCCTGGCCCTTTTGACCGTCCTGGTCCTGGCCCCAGCATGGGCCAGTCGAGGGTACTCTCT
>NW_005841854.1:2410581-2418022 GCF_000455745.1 Alligator sinensis | reverse complement strand
GCCCTCACCGGCCCCTTGGTGCCTGCCAGCCCCAGGCCCTTAAAGTGGCAGGCACACACAGTGCCCTGCCACACTCCCTTTATAGAGGGGCCTTTGTAGAGGGCCACAATCTCCCATTACTTAAAGAGTTTGAAATGGAGCTGACCCATACATATGAAGAAGGGTAGAAAAAGCAGCATAAGTTAGCCTATGCAGAGCCACCTGCTGCTGCAGCTGAACTATTCCTTCAGTAGCTCAGCTAGTATGGGCAGCTTAACACAATGCTACAGTCCTTCTGGGATTGCATTGCCGATATACCAAAGGGGAAGAAGGAAAGCAAGAGGCTGAGGAGGTAAGCATAGGCCAGGACTGAGGACAACACAGACAGATCTGAGACTTTCTCTATGTCCCAGGCCACTTAAGTGCCCAGAAGTCTCCTTGTCCCTATTATTCAGGGGTAAGTATAGCCCAAGCTATCAAACACACTGGAGGGCATGGGGTTACTCACTCCTCAACCCATCCCTGTTGCAGTGTAGACGTACCATTGACAAGATCACCTGAGCATCAATGCAGATAATCCTCCTCTGCCATTCCCATAATCCCCTATCGTATATCGTATAGTTATTACTACCCAGTTATTTCCACTCAGCTAGATTTCACAGAAGCCTGTTTGTTTTTTAATCCTTTAGGGTGTCTCTATACATGCTGCGGGTGGTGGGATACTTTATTTAGAGTGGCTCTCAGGAGCCACCCTAATTAAAGTGCCCGCTGGATCTCATGTATTCAGTGTCCCACACTTCAAAATGGTGGTGAGGGTGCTTTAACTGAAGCATGGGGATGCTGAATACATGTGATGCCAAGGCTGCTGGAGCGTGTTAATAGCATGCTAATAGCATGCAGCCGGAGCTCCTCCACCCCTACACTCCTGGCTCATACCTCCAGATATTAATCAGTCAGAATTAAAGCTGCGCCCCAGCATCATGGCTGTAAGCACCAGCTTTGGCTCCTGGTATCCCCAGGAGTCCATTTACTATCAATATAAGAAAAGGTGTGCAGACAGGCTGCTTCTCACCTGTCTGCCATCAGACATGCTCTCTCCTCACCCTGCCTCTGGATCCAGTTTCCTGGAAGCTTTTAAGGCTTCTGCCTGATTCCCGGGGCCAATCACCACCTGTCTCTGCCACACAATTGGGGCTGCTCTCTTCTGCTATAAGGGGGAATGGCTCTGAATCAGCTGGCTCCTGCCTCATTTGAGAGGCATCTAAGGAGCTGCAGCCATGCCCCTGCCAGAAGTTCCAGTTTGAGCCAGCACTGGTTCCCAGCTGGTTCCCGGCTCTGCTGCTCATCCCCACTCCACCAGGAATGAGCAGAGATGGCATCCTGGCTCTGCTGCTCCAGTGCTGGGGCCAGACATCCACTGAGTCTCAGGGAACCGGACAGCCAGGTTGGGGTGGCAAGTGGGGTTTCTTCCCCTCTCTTTTCCCCAGCTCTGCCACAGTGGTAGTGGTGCAAGGAGAGTGCACTTCATAGCTATCAATAACCCCTAGCCTTCTTCAGCATTATAACAATCCTCCTCCTGACTAAGATGGCAGAGGAAAAATTTGCAAGAATCATGAAGTAGAAATTCTTGTGGCTTCTCAGGGCAAACTCTGGATTGTCCACCTCTGGAACTGCTAGATCCCTCCATTTACTGCCCCCCTCCCCAAATTTCGTTTGTATACCCTTATGTAAACCCACCACTAACCTGGAATGCCACCTCTTTTCTCCATTGGGAACTTCCAGTAGAACCTCAGTGAGTTGGGCAGCCTGAAAAACAAATAGGGGGCAATGCTAGTAAGAGAGGCCTTGTGAGGACTTCACTCCCATAGAACTGTGCCACAACATTTTTTCATATAATGTTTTTCAAAAACTTGTCGAGCATTTTGCCAACAATGTGTTAAACTGTTCTCTCTAATAACATTTGTCCCTGTTGCTTCCAGATGGCAGATCTCACAAATGAGAAATATAGACCTGAAAAAGAATAGCAGTAGTAAACTGCATTGTGTTGACATGGAAAATAAGATGAAAATGGTTTAGGTTTTTTTCATGTTGACAACAATACAGTGCTCTCGCTCTCTGTCATTGCTTCCCATGCACTTCAATAGCTTTGGGGCCAGCCATCTTGCCTAGGAGCTGGTTGGGCAGATGGTCTAATTGTGAAAGCTTTTCTGAAAAGAGGTTTTGAGTGGTGCAATTCCTAACGTGCAAAGAGGAACAAGTAGAAAGGCTCATGAAGAGATCTGTGAAGCAGGGAGAAGCCTCCCCAGGAGCAGGACAGCATGCTCATGGAGAGGGGAGGATCCAAGGTGAGAGTGCAGTGGTGTGGTCACAACCACCTTGCACTGTGTACCAGAGCCAGCATGGTAGCAGCTGCAGTTCTCTACCACCCTGGATGTCTGAGTCCCTTAGGAAATTCAGGGAGGTGTGGCATGACTGGATTCCCCTAGGCTGGTAGCAGGACCCCAGGGACAGCTGGGTAGGGAGCCCAACGCAGCCCCATAGCATGTGGCTCCCAGCACTCTCACCCTTTTCCCCCTGCGGAAGTCCCTAGCCCCGACCCAGTGGGGCCCTTACCTGCATTTCCAGTCTTGCAGGCAGGGAGCCTGGAAACAGCCTTGGGGTGGCCAGGCAAAAGTCTCTGCCAGGCAGGGGCTTCTTGTCTAATGCCCCCTGGCTTAGGGCTGGGGCAGGTCAGGCCAGGCTGGGGGTTCGTGAAGCCTCAGTACAATATCCTTCATAACAATAACTATATTGTCTTCAGAGGTGGGGTCTTGTTACATATGGCAGCTGTAGCAGCCTTTAGTGGCCCCACTAATACGGTCTCTCACTGGCCTCAATTTGCTTTGCTTAGCAACCAAAGCGGACCTCCTGCAGGGATGTGCCGGCTTGCAGAGAGGCAGCGAGGGCCAGTGTTTACAGGGGGCTTATGGAGGGGCCCCATGGGCCAGACAGAGGTGCCTGGCAAGCTGAATCCGGCCCACGGGCCGTATTTTGCCCACCCCTGTGTAACCCATGGCCTTTGTGTAGCTCTGTACAATGTGTGCTGGGTACATTGTCAGCAAGGAAGGAGAGAAAAAAAGACGGGCAGTGGGTACCATGAAACTATTTGCACGTCTTTGTTAAGTTTAGCTGATTTTGATGTGCTTTTTTCTGGTTTGTTCTTTCTTAATTTGGGGGTTTCTGCTCTGTGTTACACGCACTTACAAATACTGAACACTCAAGCAAACAAATACTCACAACTGCACTATACTGTGCTTTAACATACATTTTCCAGTTGTTAGCAGGTAGCTGGTCTGCCTGAAATACTACTCTTTTTTCCTTCTCCTGATATATATATTTAAATGTACTTTGGTTCTCTGCAGTAGTTGTTTGTTTTGAAGTTGACTACCTGAAGTTATGTACAAAAGGTGCCTATGCACGTGCTTGTTCACATTCTAATAAATTACTAAATAATTAATCGAGTCTGCTCTGTGTTCTAGTTGGAACGCTCCAGTGTTGCCTCACCATCACATGTATTAAGCCCCTGCATGTTTCAAAATGGCCATGGGAGTGCTTGACTTAAACCATGTCAAGTGAGCTTTAGATAAAGCATCCTACCACCATTCTGAAATACTGTGGGGCTTAATACACATGACTTTTAATTAGAGTGGCTGTCCAGGAACTGTTCTAATTAAGACAGCCCCTCTAACCCTTGAACATGTGTATAGACTGTCAAAGGTTTTTCTTAATGTTCCACAATATGCAAACTGTTCAGGATACAAAACTCAGAAACATATTTTTTTTTTTTTTAAGTTTTCAACAGGACCCTATGACCCTTTTTCAAAATCAGCATAAAAGCCTTTAACTAGTACAGATCTCAAATTCATAAACTACAGTTATTTCCACAAGTAATCACAGCAAGCTCCCCTAAACACGGAAATAACAACAGCTTGTAGCCAGTAAATTCTATAATTTGCACAGGAGAGTGCATCACAAAATAATGTAAGTCAAAGAAAATGCAAAAGGTATGTAGCAGTGTGATTTGGTGGGGGGGGGAGGGCGGGGTGTCTTGAGGTCTATCATGACATCAGCCTGTCTAGGGCAGTCCGCCCTGCCTCACCTGCCATGCCTTTGATTTTTTCACTTAATAGGTGTTTATAAGCGGGAGGCTGCTCATTTGCTTGCCCTGATGCCAAGGGCGAAATACACAGCTCCAAACCATTCCTTATACCATATCCCATGCTTTGCAGATGGCATCACATACTGGTGCCAGTTCTCTCGGACCCTTATCGGGCCAAACTCAGTCCTGTGTTAAGCTTCTCTCATACTACCTTCAGCAGGGCTGGTCCCTCACAGACCTTCAGGCCACCCATTTCAGGCCATACTCTATATGACGGGGCATCAAGTCTCCCACGCCACACCGTGGGCTGATTTTAGCCCCGGCCCTCTCTGGCCTTGGGTGTCTCAAGCTCAGCTTACTGCCCACTCATGCCCCAAGTGTCTTTCAACGTGCTTAGACCCCCAGCCTGTCTCCTCTATGGGGTTACCCACCAGGTTATGGGGGCTGAGACTTTATGGTGCCCCATCCTCGTCTTTCACTGGGGAAGCACAGATGTGGCATTTCCTGGAAACTGCCCTGCCACAGGCAGCCCCACCACACCGTCCAACCCCAACAGGGAGCAGTTTCAGGTCTTATCCAGGACCACAAGAACCTCCTCTATCCCCATGATTCCTATCCTGACCTCCAGGTGTTCCAGGACCTGCAGTCTGCAAGCTGAGTGATGTTACTCCTCTCGCTCCGTAGGTGTAACTGCTGGCTGTGCTCCTACAGCCTGGGCTTATACTGAAGCTACCCAACCCATTTACAAAAGTAAAAATGATCAGCTTCACTAGCTTAACCAAACATGTCCTGCTGTGATCTGCCCAGAATCTGCCCATAACAGCTTACGCTAGGACATAGGGGTATAAGTGGGTACTTATATCATATTCTTAACAGGAGGAGGGAATAAGGTCCTAGCTTGTTCTGGCATGTAAATTTGAGATCTCCTCAGTATGCTGGCATCGTGTATCTTTCCATTTCCTCCCAAAGAAGTGTTTCTTGTGGTCCATTAAACACAGCAGAACCTGTAAGAAATGCCAGTTGTAATTGACATATTTAGTATCATAGTATCATACTACTTGGGGTCGGAAGAGACCTAAACAGATCATCAGATCCGACCCCCTGCCCTGGGCAGGAACAGGTGCCGGGGTCATATCACCCCAGCCAAATATCTGTCCAGCCTCCTCTTGAAGATCCCCAAGGTACAAGAGAGTACCACCTCACTTGGGAGCCCATTCCAGAGCCTGGCAGCCCTAATTGTAAAGTAATGTCTCCTGATGTCCAGCCCGAACCTTCTCTCTAACAATTTGTGACCGTTATTCCTAGTAACCTGATGGTGCCTGGGGGAACAGAGCTTCCCCCAATTTTCGCTGGTCCACTCTGGTGAGTTTCTAAATGGCCACCAGATCCCCTCTCAGCCTCCTCTTCTGGAAGCTGAATAGGTTCAGGCCCTTTAGCCTCTCTTCGTAGGGCTGCCCATTGAACATGTGAGCGGCCCTCCTCTGGACTCTCTTGATGCTAGCCACATCCCTCTTGAAGTGCGGTGCCCAGAACTGGACATAGTACTCCAACTGTGGCCTGAGCAATGCTGCATAGGGGTAAGGATCACCTCCCTGGACCTGCTTGTGATGCATCTGTAGATGCTTGACAAGGTGCAGTTAGCCTTACTGACTGCTTCCTCACATGGGCAGCTCATGTTCATCCTGGAGTGAACAATGACTCCAAGATCTCTTTCTGTCACAGTGTTGACAAGAAGGGTGTTCCCTAGCCTATAGGTGTGTGCTGGTTCCTTCTCACTAGATGCAGCACCTTGCACTTGTCTGCGCTGAATTTCATCCTATTCTCATCCGCCCACCTCTGTAACCTGTCTAGATCTAGTTGGATTCTGTCCCTCCCGTCCAGTATGCCCAGCTCACCCCACATCTTGGTGTCATCAGTGAATTTGGACAGCGTGCATTCCACACCCACATCCAGATCACTGATAAAGATGTTGAACAGTACAGGCCTCAGGACCAAGCCCTGGGGGACTCCACTGCTCACATCCCTCCAGTTCAAAAATTACCTGTCCCCCACCACTCTCTGGGTGCGACCATCTAGCCAATTTGCCACCCATCTCACTGTGTAGGCATCAGTGCTGCAGTCACCAAGTTTTTTTATGAGAATGTGGTGGGAAACCGTGATCTTGGACTTTAAGAAGGCCTCTAAGATGACATCTACCCCAACACCCTCGTCCAGGGACTTTGTGACCTGATCATAAAAATAAACAAGGTTAATCAGGCAGGACCTGCCCTCAATGAACCCATGTTGGTTGCCCCTGAGCATTACCTCCCCTGCTGGGCCCTTGCAGATGTGCTCCTTGTTAATTTTCTCAAAGGTCTTCCCAAGGACTGAGGTAAGACTGACTGACCTATAATTGCTGGTTCTTGTAAATGGGGACCACACTGGCCCTTTTCCAATCCTCTGGTACCTGGCCAGAGCCCCACGAGTGCTCATAAAGCCATGCCAGGGGCCCTGCTATGACCCCCGCCAATTCCCTCAGCACCCTCGGGTGAAGAGCATCTGGACCTACTGATTTAAACATGTCCAGCCCCTCCAAAAGTTCCCTAACTAGGTTGTCCCTGACCCTAGGCACAGTAGTGCCTCCCGTGGGTCTGTCCACAGTTCTAGTGGGGGAGATGTCCCGGTCCCTGATCAGGAATATGGAGGAGAAGAATTCGTTAAAGAGGTCCGCTTTTTCATTTGCTGCAATCACCAGATTGCCAAGCCTATCCTGTAGGGGCCCGATGTTACCCGGTGCCTTCTTCCCATGTATTTGAAAAAGGACTTTTTATTATCCTTAATTCTGGTTGCTAGCCCTAGCTCAATCTCTGCCTTGGCCTTCCTAACAGCCTCCCTACAGTCCCACGCAACAGAGGTGTAATGCTTCTTTGTGATAGCCCCTTGCTTCCACTGTTTGTACACCTCCTTTTTTGCCCTCAGGCATCGCTGGATGCCTTTGCTGAGCCACAGGGGTTTCTTAACACTCCTGCTCCCCTTGGTGTGCATTGGGAATGACTCCCTTTGAGCTCGGAGATCATCTCCTTGAGGAACAACCACCCGTCTTGGACTCCCATCTCACTGAAGCTCCGAGATCCCAATGCCTCTCTGTGACAGGTCGTCTCTCTGGGCCGCCCTCAATGTGGCCCACACACCTGTCTCTGGGGCAACCGCACGCCTTGTCTCGCCTGCCATACCTTTGATCTTAATTGAATAATTAGTTTTAATCAGCGGGAGGCTGCCCTTGTCCTGCCCCGCCACTAGGGGGCGCTGTCTGTGGCTCCCTTCTTCCCCCAAAACCCCAGCGAA
>NW_005841854.1:2409593-2410467 GCF_000455745.1 Alligator sinensis | reverse complement strand
CCGCCCCCCCCCCCCCCCATCAGGGGCTCGCAGTGCCCAAACTTGGGCTTCTCAATAATACTGCCCCCTATCTGGGGCTCGCCGTGCCCAACTTGGGTTTCCCAGTCATGCGACCCCCCTCCTGGGGCTCACCATGCCCAACTTGGGCTTTTTAAAAGTGCTGCCCCCCTTCTCTGGGGCTCACTGCACCCACACTTGGGCTTCTCAATGTTGCCCCACTTCCTGGGGCTCACTGTGCCCAACTTGG
Source organism: Alligator sinensis (assembly GCF_000455745.1). Classification (NCBI taxonomy): domain Eukaryota; kingdom Metazoa; phylum Chordata; order Crocodylia; family Alligatoridae; genus Alligator; species Alligator sinensis. The sequence continues at coordinate 2,410,220 of NW_005841854.1, read as the reverse complement.
AGACCCTGATAGGGGGCCGCATTTGTTAGGAAGCCCCAGTGCCCAAACTTGGGCTTCTCAATGTTGCCCCACTTCCTGGGGCTCACTGTGCCCAACTTGGGCTTCCTAATAAATGCGGCCCCCTTTCAGGGGCTGCCAGCAGTGCTGCCCCCTTTTCGGGGCTCACCACACCCGCACAGGAGCTTCTCTGTAACACCCCTTCTCTGGGGCTCGCCACGCCCGCCCTGGGGCTTCTCAATAATGCCCCTCTCTGGGGCTGGGGTCTATGTACCCCCTATGCTGCGCCCACACTGGCGCTGGGGTCCTCACACTCCGCTGTGCGTTCCCCTGGAGTACGCTGCGCCCTCACTGGCGCCAGGGCCCCCACACCACTGTGGGTCCCTTCATGAGGCCTCCTCCAACCCCTAATAGCCTCCCCCAAACCACCGGTCTTATAACAACAACAAAACACAAACTCCAGCCTCTTGGCTACAACTTAAATATAAGCCATCTGGCTATAACAACATTGCTCCAGCATCTTGGAGCTGCTGCTAGCAGTACCTCCAGTCAGGCTTCTCCTCGCATCATTGCTCCCAGAGCTCCTCTCTTTCTGGCTGCTGGCAGGGGACTACTCTGGGCTCGCGTCCT
>NW_005841854.1:2402548-2409387 GCF_000455745.1 Alligator sinensis | reverse complement strand
CTGCTTGCTTTCACCACCCTGCACTGGATAGTAAATTCCAGCAGGTGATGATCACTGTCACCCAGGTGGTCAAGTATCCGCAGACCCTTCACCAGGTTGTCGCCCGTGGCGAGGACCAAGTCCAGCAAGGCATTTCCCCTGGTGGGACTATGCACCTCCTGGGTTAGGTGGAGGTCCTGTATCCTGGCTAGGAACCTACGTTGAGTGGTCAGACCTAGCTGACTGCTCCTCCTAGCAGATGCCCGGGTAATTTAGGTCACCCATGACAACCACATCCCTTGACTTTACAGCCTCTGTGAGCTGACCTGAAAATTCCAGGTCCAGCTCGTTCCCCTGGTGAAGCCGTCTGTAGTAGACACCCACTATCAAGTCTCTTTCCCCACACCCCGCTTGCATTCTTACCCAGAGTGCCTCATTTTGCCCCTCCTCTGACCCCATCCTGATAATAGAGGACATGTATTTTTGACATATTGCGCTACACCCATCCCCCCTCTTTTCCTTGCTCTGTCTTACCTGTACAGCCTGTATCCCTCGATGTCCACTGCCTAGTCATGGGTAGAATCCCACCAGGTTTCCGGGAGCCCCACTAGGTCTGGGTTTTTGCTAGCTATCAGGAGGGCAAGTTCCTCTTGCTTATTCCCCATGCTTCAAGCATTTGTGTAGAGGCATTTGAGGCCTCCTGTAGGTGCCCATGCTGCCCCCTTGTTCTTAAGCCTGCCCTGGCCCCTGTCACTTACCTGAATACTATCTGTGCACATCACCTGGCTTGACGGCGAAGTGATCTCATGTTCCTCTGTGTCCCCATCCCCCAGCGAACCTAGTTTAAAGCTCACCGTATGAGATCAGCCATCCTGGAAGAAGAAACACGCTTACCTTTTGGAGAGAGATGAAGCCCATCCCACCCAAACATGTCCTCTGTGCAGAAATGCGGGTCATGGTCCAAGAACACAAGGCCCACCTGGTAACACCAGCTCTGAAGCCGCTGGTTGACCTCGCTGGTGCATGTCTCGTGGTGCCGTCCACGTCTGCTCACTGGAAGGATAGAAAAAAAAAACACCTGTGCTTTTCTCCTTGAGCTTTGCCCCTAGAACCTTGTATAACACCAGCTCTGAAGCCGCTGGTTGACCTCGCTGGTGCATGTCTCGTGGTGCCGTCCACGTCTGCTCACTGGAAGGATAGAAAAAAAAAACACCTGTGCTTTTCTCCTTGAGCTTTGCCCCTAGAACCTTGTACTCTCATGATGCGGTCTGGGTTGCCCCTGGCCATGTCATTCATTCCCACGTGGATGAGGACCACGGGGTAATGAGGTCCAGGATCATCTCTGTGACATCCTGAATCTGAGCTCCAGGCAGGCAACAACCTCACATGCCATGGGGTCAGAGCGACAGATGGGCCCCTCCATTCCTCTCAGGATGGAATTGCTGATGATGAGGACCCGGCGTCTCTTTCTCTTGGTGTTCCGGTAACTTGGCCTGTGCCGTGCTTGGAGTGGCGCTGGTTCCCTTAGAGGCATCCTTTCCTACCTCCTCCTCTGCAGCTGCCAGGGCCTTTGTTGGCTCCTTCAAGAGGGAAACAGTTAGCACGTTGGCCTCAGTGAAATTTGGGAAGCCTGTTCTCTGGCACTAGATACAAATATTCAAAAAGCCCATGGCAGAATTGATCTAAGTTATGAGGTTTTCTGTGAGTGGTGTAGTTTAGATTGGTAGCAAGCAGAATGCACATTCACACTTCAGTGGTGGCAAGTCTTATGCTGGGTTCTGCCGTTTTTAAATAGTTTTTGTGTGCCGAACTTCTGCTCTATTACGGGTACAGACTTGTTTTGTGTGCTGAACTTGTAGTCCATTATGGGTATAGACTGATTTCTCATCACTTATACCTGTAAAAGTGTAATATCTGTACCTGGCCTGGAAGGCAGCTGTTTCTTCATGCATGTGTCTAATGACCATTCCCCGGTAAACCATGGTAATAATCACTGTATCCACCTACTTCATAGAGATATAGTGAGGATTAATTACGTTACATCTAACAGGTCTCTGAAGGTTTAAATCACTACATTTATCATAATCACTATCATCAATTAAGCCACCTATAACCCATCTTCTCATCCTACACACACAAGATTTTCATAAGATAGGAGTCTTAATTAAAAAACATGACTTAGAGTCGGACATTTGTTTTCATCACTGTCAGAAGCCTTAAAGCTGTGTTTTGTTGGGAATTTAAGGCACTTGAAAAGTCCATGAGGCGAGATGCCATAGGCATGTAGAATATTACATTTTCATTTCTGGAAATATGCATAGTCTACAGATGCATAGTCTACAGGATTTAGAACTATTGAACGTTCTAAATAGAGCATTTAGATCCATGAGTGCCCTTAGTTTCTAAAGGCAAGACAAGGTTCCTTGGGTTTCTAAATGCAATTGCTCCTACATGCTATCTAAAATCATTTTATTTTTCTTTTAAGAAAAGACACCTATAAAGCAACAAGCCTGATGCTCCTATCACTTACATTACTATAAATCACAAATAACTCAATTTAAAGCAATGGAGCTACACAGCTGTAAAGCAGATGTAAATGAGAAAAAAACCAGGTCAAGAAAATCTTTAAAGTGTTCCTATAGCAGCCCAAATTTAATCTATCAACAATTGCTATTGGACATAGAGTAGAAATAAAGTGTGTCTCTAAAGTCAGATTCAGGAGACCATTGAGTGTATTTAGCTAGATTTAAGTTAATAGCTCCAGTCAGCAAAAAATTACACTTCAAAGGACAATTTTTAGGGTTTAAAAGGGCAGTATTAGGAAGAGGTTTGTGGTGTAGGTAGCAAGGAACGCAATTTGACAGAAAAATCCTTGCAAAGGCACATGTCCCACTTAGAGAAAGCAACTGCTAGCTTCCAGTAAGAAACAGCATTACCAGATAGTCATGATTATAATATTACAATGACATGACAAGTAATCACTCTGGAATAGAGTATTTGCAAAAGGAACTGTTCCTGAATAGCTGTAGCAGAAAACACAGCCCTCCTTAATTATGCCAGTCAACTGCTATGTGTAAGCAAGATTATTTGGTTTATCTGCATGAAAGAATCTAGCGGGTATTGGAGATGCCACCAGTGCTGTAGTGGGTCATATGAGTCCAGGGCCTTTGGGTGGATAAACTGCACCACAGCAGCAGTTGCCAGGGACCTTTTTGAATCCTCAAATCAGATAAACCTCCTGTGAACAGCAGCAAAGGATACTGGTCTTAGCTGGGAACAGTGCAGCAGGTAGGTTCCCCTTCTGGTGTTGCAGCTCCCTGCCCAGGCTCCTGGATGCTCCAGGACCAAGCACTGGAAGGAGGAACTGTCCCCTCCCTCCCATCACCACCAAGTCTGGCTCCTCCCATAGATGGAGTCCTAGGGACACTGGGGAAAATGGGGTGAAGGGAGTAGAGACCCACCCACTGCTGCCAAGACAGACACTCTGCACATCCACTCTCTGCAGCTTCTAACTGGACTGGAGCAGGAGCAGACCTGGGCTTCAATCACCCCCAGGTCATCTGGGGATAGTGGGCGGGGGGGGAGCTGTTCCTTCTTCATCACCTGCTCGCTGTTTGGACCCCTGGGTGTCCCAATGCCAACTGGGGTTCCAGCCATAGGGAAAGGGAAGTTCATCTTGGGTCAACCTGAAATGACAACTTTTTTTTCCTCATTAAAAGGACCTCTTCTCCCCTCTGCGCTAAAACAAAAACAAAAAAAACCCCACACAAACCTTCATTTTAGTTGAATAAAGCATTTGTTCAATTAGAAATAAAATGCTTAATTTCAGGATTTTTTACTTCTTTAAAAATCAATTTAATAATTGTCAAAACAAAATATTGACTTTCAGCTTTTCATTCTTTTTTTTAATTGTTTCTGAATTATCTTTATCAAATAAAGTATTTGCATGAAAAAACTTGCCTATTGCTAGTCCTTGAGATGACAGATGAATTTTAGCCCCACTGTAGTCAACAGAAGTTTTTTCTATTTCCTTCCTTAATGACTGACAAATTCCCTTATAAGGTCCTACAGCATTTCAAGAGCAGTATTCTTATTTAAACAGTAGCCTAAAGGCTAATGTTTCTGTGGGCATATCTTCACAAGATGTTTACTGCAGAGTAGACTAATTAGCTCCACAGTAAACATCTCAGCATCTACACGTTTTAAATACAAGTACTATCCTGCTGCAGAGTTATTTTACTCCACAGCAGTGTAAGTGTATGTCCATGGGGCACGAGGTAGGGCCAAGGGCCTCGCTGACCTTGTGCCCAGTGAGTTTGTGCCTTGAGGGAAAGGCCTTGTTATCCTTGCAAAATCAAACAGCAGTATTTGCCCAGTTCTCACCTGCCACATCTTGATGTAATCTATAAATATTGGGAGGTGTTCCCTTGCTGAGAGTTTACTTCAAGGACTTTAGGCCTGCTCCTCCTGGGGCTCCAGCCTCTCCTTACACCTAAACCAAATGCCAACCAATGTAAAGATATTGCAGGAAATCTTATCAGTTGTTAACAGATGTTCTACTTCTGTTCTGTTCTTTTTTTTTCTTTGGCTCAGGGTCCTTTCAGCGCTACTTCTGGATAAAGAGCTCAGAGTGGACCCAGAGGAACATTGGGTCACCACTAGGACAAAAAAGGAAACTGCAACAGCCAAAGAACAGCACAGTCCAGGTAAGTATTTGGCACGCCCAAAGTCATAGATTCGTATAGATGCTAGGGTCGGAAGGGACCTCAATAGATCATCAAGTCCGACCCCCATCATCGAGTCCGACCCCCAAGTCCTAAAATGCTATGCACTTTTGATTTTCTTTATCACAGGTATAGGCTCCTTTCCCCAAGGGCTGGGGAATGATCCTTGTCTGGACACAGCCTCATGGGTAAGAACAACTTAAGTCAAAGGAAAAAGAAAAAAACTAGCCACAGATAGGCAATGTCTTTGCCTCCACTGCAGGTGAATATTACTTATACAGCTCGGGGTTCCTCCCCTTTACTCAATAAGTCAGTCAGCACTCTTTCTATTATATAATAGTAACTCAAATGCAAAAAAAAAAGAAAAAAACAAACTTCTTTCACACTGAGCGGCTTGCAGCTGCTCCATCCTTCCCAGTGCTCTAGTATCCACAGTTGGAGAACACTGACAAGTGATCCTCCATAGTTAGAGCTCCTCCACGCTCTGAGACCGGGATCTGGTCCTCTTCCCGTCCCCAAGCTTCTCACAGCTGGAGCTTCACGCTAGGATGGTAGGACTTGCCTGCTTTCCCTAGCCATCTTCTCTCTCTGTCATGGCCACACTGCTGTAAATAGTGCATTGGATGCAGTGAACGCCGATCCGGATGGGCCAACGGCTGATAAACCAGCAACCTGGTGGCTGCACTGTTCCCAGGTGCTGTTTCTTGTAAGTCCAGTAAGTTTTCTGGATTTTTCTTCTTGTTCTGTGAAGAGGCACAGGAAGCCTCTTCACAGTGTATATGCTGGCCCAGCTGGCCAGGGCACAAGGGTGCTTCACTGTGGGGGCTGCCTGCTGGCTAGCCCTGCACTGGAACATCCTTGTGTCCCAGCCAGCCCTTCCAAAGCATGTCAAGCTCAACTGGAGCAGCCTTGGGCTGGCAGGCTGACCCCCTAAACCCACTGCTAGCTGGGGCAGCTCTGAGCTGGCTCAACATGCTGCAGTCCTGGGCACATGTAAATATGATGCCCAGGAGCAATAAACTCTGATGCAATAAGTGTCATGTTAATATGTATGTGTAGATGCACGCTGTCTCTTCTATAATATTGATTAAATGTTGGTATTTACGTGAATTTTTTTTTATACTAGAAGCAGACAGTTTAAAGACTTCAACTCAGAAAAGCATTAAAGCGGGTGTTAAACCCATCTATATGCAAGACAGCACTTGAGAACATTCCTAACTTTAAGCACATGCTAAAGTGCTGTCCTGAATAAGAATAAGTTCCTGAACTAGAGCCAAAATTTTGAAATAGTGCAAACAGTACAATACACTAGGGAAGAACAGGTGTTGAATTTAAACTACTCCGGGGAGATTTACACCCTTAGAAAGCCTTTGATAAATTTGATTTGCAAGTAATTAAGGGTAATGTAATGCTGATAATCCCATTTGTGCAAAGCCAAATTATAGATGCTAATGAAGTTCTGTAAAAGCAAGGAACTTTCTTTTGGACTTTAGAATATAAAATCCTGAATCATGGTGAAAGAGAGGAATTTAGGCTTAATCTACTCCATACTTTTTACGATGGAAATGGACTCCTTTCCTCATAATTTTCCATTTTTTTGCCCGAATATTCTCTTATTGTAAGTGTCATATGACTTAGGCTATACTGTGTTTTCACTCCATCTAAGAAAGTGAGAGAAAATGCAATGAATTTTTGGCATGGAACATTCAATTTTGAGTTGTCAGGTATTAAAACTTTTGGTTGTGGAATACCACTGGAAAAGTGTCCACAGCTGTCTAGACTACAGATGTTCCAGCAGCACTTCAAAAACAGCAGACTTGGAACGATATGCCCCACATAATTTTAGCAAGCGCTCAAGTAATTAATATAACTAGGAGAATTGGGGGCAAATACAGAATTAGCATTTTCAATTATTCTGAAATTATTAAATTCCTCTTTAAATTAGACAATTATCTAATTTGTCTCTAAACAATACCCAGTTTACTCAATTCAAAGTTGACATTTTACCTCCCCATTTTACATGAAGGAAAAAGCCCCTCATCTTAGAACTTTATATGGGGGGCAAGGGGACATATGGTTGCTTTGGCTCAGCCTCCAGCCCCTACCTGGAGTCAGGGCCACACAGCAGCTACTGCC
>NW_005841854.1:2400136-2402538 GCF_000455745.1 Alligator sinensis | reverse complement strand
CTATAGCCCCACTATCTTCCCCCTGTAGTTGGGGATGTGGCCCCTGTTGCGGGGGCTGTGGCCCCTGTTGGGGGCAGCCCACCCTGTGCCCCCACATCCCTCCACAGCCACTCACATCCCACCACCCCCCTTCCCACTCGCCTCCTGCAAACCCCACATCCCCCCAGCACACACCCTGCATGCCCAGCTGCCAGACAGGATGAGACCTGCTGGCAGGAGCTGTGGCAGCAGGGGCAGCTGTCCCCACAACCTGGTTAGTGAAGGGGTCTGGAGGAACTCTAATTTTTTATGACAAGAAAGCCAAAAACGAACATCAAAGCATATAGATATTTAGAATGTATTTTATTATGATGGTAGAGACACTGGTAGGCTTCCAAATTGCTTTAAAATTGTAAATATATCAATAAAACATTGCCCAACTGATCTCTCTCGGGGCAGAAATCCGGGTGGCTGGGGGAGCAAGCAGGGGTTGTCCATGTGGGCCCTGCAGGGGTGGCCGTGGCCCCTGTTGGGGGGCTGTGGCCTCTGTTGGGCAGCCATAGCCCCTGTGGGAACACGAGAATTCCTGCTAGGGAGGCCTATGGAAGGACACTGCTTGCTCAGAGCTAGCATCTTGGACCCAGATGAAGGTGGCTGACCTCCTGGCCAGCTGGGGCCAGGAGGACATGCTTTGACAGATCAAAGCAGGCCACCATACCAGGAACATCTTCCAGCCAATAGCTGCCCAGATGGCTGGGCAAGGGGCACACATGGCAGTAGTGCCACACAAAGGCCAACCCTGCAGCTACAGCTGGCCCAGAGGGGCATGACTCTACTGGCCATGCAGTCCCTATCCAGGTCTGGCAGGTGTGCAGCAGGTCACAGCCAGGCAGCAGCCCCCACTGCTAGACTGCTGCAGTAGGTAGAGGGGGCAGGGAACTCTTGGGGCTGCTTCATCAGTCCAGCTGGCACAAGGGGTAGTGCCCCCAGGTACCAATTGGCTGGGCACCAGAAGCCCCTGAGAGTGAGTAACCCATAGCTACTTGCCAGGGCAGCTTTTTGTACTGATGGGGCCAGGACAGGGCAACTTTTTATACTGCTGGGGACAGCACAGGTGCTGGCCCTGGGCTCTAGCTCCCCCTGGCTGCAGATCCACTACTATTGAAATGAACAACCTTGGGCACCATGAGATGCTATGCTTTGGGGTAATCAATTCCCTGCATAACCCCTTGATGCTGGCATTTCTCTGGCTCATCTGCCACAACTCCCTAGTCAGATGGAAAGAGTACGAGGTTTCCTTTGATTTCAGGTACTGTTGGCAACACTACTGGAAACGCAGGACAGCTGCCCACCAGACAATTCAAGCAGAGGTCCCAACCACTGTGGTTGTACAGGGAGCACAGCCCCCAGAGGCAAGATTCTGGTATTTTTGAATCAGGCTGGAATACACTGATGTATTTGAGAAGAAGAATGTTGAGGTCCTCCCCACACATTGGGATTACATCTGCCCTATTGACCTACACTTGGGAGCAAAGATCCCTATAGAACACATCAATGCCATGTCAGGAACTGAACTTGCCACCCTCTGTGAATATCTTCAGGAAAAACTAGCCTGGGGATTCATAAGGATGTCCAACTTACCTGCTTCCCCTCCCATATTCATGAACCACAAGAACCTAAAGTATTTCCAGAATGCTAAGGCACTCAATCAGAGACAACTTTGAGCAGTCTTTTTCTCCCAGTTTGACTTCCAGGTAACTTACCAGCCCAGGCCTAGAAATGGGAAGGCAGACACCCTCTTGCGGAAGACTGAGTATGATACAGACTTATCACAAAAGCCATACAAACCTAACCTGATTTTGAAGCCTCAAAACTTCATCAGTACCACACTGCCGACAGACTTGCTCTCCATGCTCTGTGTCACTACCTGAGAAGATTAAAATACCCCCAGAAGAACAGACCATCTTTATGCAACAAACACACTGAGGTCCAGGATGGGGTCATATTTATCTGAGGTAGAAGCTATATGTACCCAAGTCTGGTTAGACTGCCTATCCTTCACCTAAATTATGACCTCCCTGCCCTGCTCCACCCCCATCCCCGCAACAGGCCCCCTGGAACCAAAAAGACCCAGTGCCTCATCTCTTGCTACTTTTGATGGCTGCAACAGTGCAAGACTGTGTAGATCAGGGGTGTCCAACCTTTTTGAATGTGGGGCTGGATCACAAACTTTTTATCACCCAGTGGGCTGGCGAGCCATATTCAAGGACCTCACAGGAAGTGGTATCACATCAGGAAGTGATGTCATGTGACATTTGACACCAATGAAGTTGCAGGAAGTGACAATGAGATGGGTCTGGAAATGTGGTTTAAAATCCAAAATAAAAACAATATAAAAGCAAGAATGAAATAATACCAAACAC
>NW_005841854.1:2373280-2399684 GCF_000455745.1 Alligator sinensis | reverse complement strand
CTTCACACCTCCCTACTCATTCCTACAGGTGTTCCCAACACCCCCTCTTCCCTCCTACACACATGCTTCCTATACCCTTCCCTACATGCACCCCTTATTCATCCCTACACCCACTCCCAGCCCCCTCCACATCACTATGAACCCTCCCACACACGTACTCCTTGTTGACCCTTTCACCCCAATGCTGCCCTCACATATGGACCCCTGCACCCACACCCAACACACATACAGGCAACACTCACCCACCAAAGTGTCAAGGGACCCGCATGCAGCCTCTCACCCTCATAAGATTCCAGTGATTCAATCGCTGGCAGCCTGCTTTTGAGCAAAGCGCATCTAGTGTAGTCCTCATGGTGCACCAGACCAGCTGCTCCCACTTTTAATAAGGGCTGGGGCATTAGGATCCGCAGTTGTGGCTGGACATAGAGCACCTCTGGGCCGGGCTCCTCCCGCCCAGCCTGGCTCCAGCAACCGCGCACCCTGCAGCCCCAGCCCAGCCCCAAAGCGCCCCCAGCTCCGTGCAGGAACTTACCCGTGCCTCCATCCACCATGCATGCGGACAGGGCACGGGCCATGCTGCAGCTCCCCTGGCCACGTGCCGGGGGAAAGGGGCTGAGCTAGAGAAGAAGCTGCACACGCTGTCCCCAGCTCGTCTAATCAGGCGCGGCTGGGGCAGCCCCCGAGCCATGCAGCCCTCGGGGCAGCAGCGGCAGGACCCGTCTCACTGATGAGCCTGGCCCTGCAGAGGTAAGCAGCTCCCCTCCCCTTGCTGCCAGCTGGGGCCCGTGAGCCGGCCCTGCCTGCCTTGCCTCGCCTTGCCACTGCCCCGCCTCTGCGACCTGTGGCAGCGGCAGCGGCTTCATGGTGGCACCACCGTGGCTCTGCGCTCCATGGTGGTGGCGGCAGTGGCAGCGCCACCACAGGCCAGATAAAATGGCTTGGCAGGCCACATGGCAGCCCGTGGGCCATATGTTGGACAAGCCTGACTTAGAGAGACTTGGGGCCTCTGCCTGATCAGAAGAGCTGCTCATCTTGGCATGCCACCCTGATAAAAGCTGTCCAGTGGGGCCTAGATTTGTTTCCACTCACCAGCACCCGAGTGTCTGTCTGGGATTAACTGACCCTCCAGTTCCTCCATATAAAACCCTGACCCAAAATAGGACAACAAGCCTAGTGAGCGTAACCTGATCCCAGACTGCCTTGCTGTTCCCTCCAGCTTGTCCTGGAACTCTGCTCTCTGTTTGGTCTCCTCGCTTCCTGGCTCCTCCTATTCCTAGTCTCTGTGCTCAAATTGACCTCCTAGTTTCCTGAACAATGTTGTCCCTAGAATTAGATCATTCTTCCTAACGCTTGTACCTTGATCCTAACCCTTCAGTACCTTGATCCCCAAGTGCCCTAGACCTGTCCACCCACACTGTAGTGATGCATCAAATATTTTAACTTTGAAGCAAAAGGAGAAAACTAAACCTGCTTTAATGTGCATGACTATTGCCACTAATTTACAAGAAACACTAAATAAATGCCCATGACAGAATCCTCATAAAGTTTTGAAAAGCAGATTTTATTTAGTAGGCACATCATTGCTTTAGTAGACTGAGCCGCACAGCTCATTTTATTTCACCATTTGTGAATGTTTTTATTTGAATACACTGCATTTCTCCATGTCTGTGAGGATTCAAATACAAAAATACTGTTTTGCTTCACTAAAAGATGAAAAAATAACAGTAAAACCAACTACACTACCATAGCTGGATATAAAAAAGAACTGTTGGACAGAAGACACTGTAATCTGAGCATTGATGAAACTGCAGCACAATCATGCTGAGCTTGTACAGATAAGAGTTTGAATCACATGGGATGATGCAAGCTGCTCACTAATAAAATAGGGAACAAAGAATCCGCTCAACACAGGCATGGGTAAGGGTCTCAAAACAATATAATTCATATGACTTAATTTCCTTACTATGTTTCTAAAAGTTTGCTCTCAGCTGCAAGGTTAAAGGCTTAAAGGAAAAGTACTGCTCATTATACTATACTAACTCATTATCAACCAGCTGGCTTAGATTTCAGGTGTTACAGATTTCTATTCCAATAGAAAAACATCTTTGAAGAGATACAAACATACAATCTTGCATTATTTTAGCGGCTAAGAATTTTATCTGATTGGCATTTCTCTCTTATCTGATTGGCTGTATTTTATTAAACTGTACCTGCAGAAACGATACTTTCATATGCATGAGAAAATGTGACTCCTAATATACAACTTCATGTGCATTGTAAAAGAAGCACATATGGCATGAAGAATTTTTGAACATGGCAAAATTATTTTGAGTCATAGTAATTTAATAGCTTTGATTTTTTTCACAAGCTTTATTTTCTGTTTTCTCCACAGAAGTTTCTGAATTTAATATCTTTTTTAAAAATATGTTCTAATGTTGTGTGTAAGACCAACAAACTAAAAACCTAAAAGTGCTTCACACTGTAATATGCACTAATTATCTTAGCATCTAGCATTTTACACTGAATGTACCTACTACATTTGAAAAACTCATTTTAAAATCAGCTTGTCAAAGCTTTCAAGAAGCTATCTGGGAAATCAGTTTGTTTGTTTTAATGAATAGGGTGAATATAGCCAATTACAGAATTACAGGTCACTTTCTCCATACAGTGCTGATGAAAACACAGTGTAATCCAGAGCTCCCGAGACAGAACCAGGTCCGGTGTAGGGAGGCATTCTTTTGATGCAGTACTGAGCTTGCTCAGGAGGCAGCTCTCGACGAAGCTCTTCTGCGAGAATATTGGGCTGAAAAACAATCCCCCCCCCCACCATTAAAGCAGGTACAAAGCATCCCATTTAATCAATTATTTGGCTTTATTTTACAGCAGTAATATTAATAAACTGTTTTTCAACTCCCCAAAATAGTTCTGCTTAGTTTTAACTTCAGCTACGAGCAGGTGCAACTAACCCCTTCAGAAAACAGATTGGGTCAAAGTCTACCCTCAGGGTATGTTTACCTTGCAGTCACACTTTTCAGCAGGTATTTCAACTTGTGCTGAGCTCTGTGCTGCCACAGTAAAACTGCTACCAGTTCCCAACCTAATTTAAAGCTGGCTCATGTATGCCTATAGGATGCTTCCATGATTTCTGTGAGAGCAATGTAGACATACTTTCAATCATATGCTCATAACTTCAGTGTGAGAGGCTGTTTTCTTAGGGTGATATATTTCATTGGACCAATAGAATCTTTTATTGTTGGTCCAATAAAAGATATCACCTTGTCTCTCGCATAATTCTTGGACCATCTTGGTTATCACATCACTCTTGCACTACGTACACTTCAGTGCTATTGTAAATCTATAAGTAAGCATTCACTGTCATTGTTCCTGCTTTCAATTTATAACAATAAAAAGGCATCCTTCTACTATTCTTGGTATGATTTAAAAGAGAAATATACTAACAACATGTGTGATGTTTATGTTTTGTAGAATAAAGCACTAATGCTGCTTTCTTGAGACCGTGACCTGAATTTCACAGCAAACTTCTAGTGGGAAAGTGTTTGAAAAATCAGTCTGGCCCTTACAAGCTGAGATCACAGAATCAATACAGAGGCCCAAACTGAGTCTCCTACAACAGTAGTCACTGTTCTGTTCTGAGTACAGATGCTTTTTTCCTACAAGCACTGTCTCATCTACTGGTTACTCCAGAACAGTGGTCACCAACCAGTCAATCTCGATCAACTGGTCAATTGTGGAGCCTCTGACAGTCAATGTCAGTCTGTCAGAAGCTCCATGATTGGGAGCAGCAGGTGCACGTGGCTGGGCTGGGTGAGGGGTCAGAGCCCAGGCAGCTTGTCTGGGAGGCAGGGGCAGGGCAATAGATCCTGGGGTGCCAAAAAGTGATCTTCAGGATAAAAAGGTTGGAGACCACTGCTCTAGAATATGAGTTCCACTCTCTTTCCCCAGCTCATGCACTGCCAACTGGTGTATTGAAGGAAGCATATTGCACCTTCTTCTGGAAACGTGTTACTGATCCTGAGCACCAAGTGCTTTGAGGAGCCTGTGTACTTCCCAGTGTTTTTCTGTGGCAAGGCATCACTGCAGCACTGCCATCCTCTAACACAGATGTGTTATAAAGGTGTGATCTGGCTCAGGATTTGGTGTAACTGGTGGTTTGTTCAGCTGATCTAAACCGCATTTAAAATCAGCTAAATTCTACAGCATTGCCCAGCTGCGGCTGTGAGTAGAAGTTATAAGGAAGTTTATGACAAGGGATTTACCCCTCAAATCACTCCTGTCACATGGATATGAGTGAGAGTATAGCATGCCCACTAGATATGTAGGCTGTGTCACTGGAGTATAAACTCTGTAACACGTTGGATTTTTCCTAATGCTTTGTTAGATGAAAGGATAAGGAGCAAGCTTTGAATTTCACACACATTCTAGTTAGGCAGTTGGGTCAAAGTCCAAACCTGCTGCACAAGAATAAAAGGTGAGAGCTTTATCCTATAGTTTTACTACCTGAAAAGAGAACCTAGCAAGAAATAAAGATTTTGTATGAGACTTTCAGCAAAGAAAGGTTAAATAACAGAGTTTCTGAATAGAGAGAGGTAAAGTGCAGGTAAATCCTTAGAGCCCACCACTAAAAGGACTGACCTTATCTGAAGCTAAGATTCTGAAGGAAGCTATGACTTGCTCAGCTGTGTCTGTGTCCGCAGTCTCTCTGGTCATGAAGTCAATGAAAGACTGGAAGGAGACAGTTCCTTGCCCATTGGGATCAACCAGGGTCATGATTCGGGCAAACTCTGCTTCACCCTTTTACAAAATTCAAAAGACATTGTCAAAATACAAATTCCAACATATATGGCATATTACTAGAGACTCGGGGCAAATTTTTTAAAGGCACTTAAGTAATTTAGGAACCTAAATGTTGTGGAAATTTAACAGGATTTAGGTTCTATACTGTCTATATCACCTTTAAAAGTGTGACTTAAAACGTTTTTTAAATTATATCCTGTCTTGAAAAGACAGCAGCTTTTACCACTCTGAAAGCATTTTCTAAATTGTTTCTACATACTTTTGTTCTTCTGTCTTTTTTTCACCAATGGCTTGGTGGATTGAAGGATTTTAACTCAGTCCTTCATTATTTCACCCTGTTGGCTCCCATTGACATCTATGTAAAAAAATTCAATTTTTAGCATAAAAGAGGAGCAGGTTCTGTGACACTGGTCCTGGAAGCAATTCTGCACTGTTTATCTGTTATTGTGGAAACCCAGTAATATCACATGGCGGTTTTGCCCATCAGAAACTATTTTCAGGACTGCTGGCAATAACATGTTGAAATGTGAAGTTACACAAATTATTCTGCTGTTCATATTTATCAAAAGAAATTATTAAAATATTCTTCCTAATGCAATCATTTATTTCTAGGAATATTTTTCAGTTACAAGAATGTGTCAGAGAGATTTAAAATAAATAATACATTTAAATTGAAAAGACATATGTTAATTTATCAACTGTAAAATTAAAGGAATATTTTTTATAAATTGAAGCTAAATGCAACAGAGCATGAAAAATGCTTTCAGAGCTATATTTAAAAAAAATTTTAGACATTAAAAGTATAAAAGAAAATGCAGAAAGAAAATATCTGAAGTGTAAATATGATTAGTTGCAAACTGTGGCAGCTGTGGTTAACATTATGAGTGATACACAAATTGAATTTCACTGTATCTTAAAATTCATACCAAATCATAACCCATTGAAATTAAGCAAGCTCTGAAATCGTCATGATCCATCAGCCCATTCTTCTTCTATTGATCAAAGCAGCATAAGGAATACAGGAGGGAAGGTTTGAGGTATCAGAGACAGGTAGGAGACCATCACCATTTCCATAAAGATGATGAATTTATGTCAGCAGAAGTTTGGATCCATGGAATGAGAGGATGTTCATTGCCAAAGTGAGTCACGAGGAGCATCATCAATTTAAAACAGTTGACACATCACACACGTCAAACAGACATCAAAAGGTATGATACCAGAAGAAGGGGAGGTCAAATACAACATATGAACACACAGAGCACAACCAAAGAAGAGAGAAAGGCAAAGGAGAAAAGTTTGTCATTGAAATAGCCAAAGTCATGAAAAGTAGGCTGTTTCATTGTGATACAACACAGTTTAAGGTTTCAGTGTTGAAATATTTATCAGAAGTTGTAGTATCCTCTAGTGACACATTAAAGGCATACTGGAAAAAAGTTAATTCCTCTATGTTTAAACTATTGTACCCCAGAGCCCAGGCAGACTGAACTGTGTGCTGAAACAAGAGTTTTCTTTCCTTTAACAACTAGCTAATGGGATCCAGTTTTCAGCAGAGATCTGAGTCTGTGAGGTCAATGGAAAAAAGTAAATTGTTCTATACCCAGCAAAGGTCTGGCCACAAGCAGGTTTCTTACCATCACCCAGTTCTGAGTAGCAAGGCAAGGGCGGCACACATCGCCTGTTGCTGAGAATGGTCATTGAAATGGGGTGATGGTAAGAAATATTTAAGACAGAAGTAAGATAAAGTCTACTTGTACTGGCCAGTTCTGTGTTCTAACCTAATTCACTGCTTTGCAGAGCGCCCTGCTTATACTGGGTCATTCTGAGCACAAAGGAGAGCTCATGCCTGGAAGTGTGAACAATGAACAACTGGCAGTGATGTGTGAGATGGGGAAGGCAGCAGCACCTCCATTGTTATTCATCAGAATCCAAATAAACAATCTTGAATCAAACAAAACCAGCAGATGACAAAACTGTATACAATGGAGATAAAATCCACACCCTCTTCAGGCTATTATTATGCCAATCTATCTGAAAACAGTCATTCATCAGTTTCCTCTACCTGCCGGTCATTTCCAACCTGTCCGAGACTGATGAGGCAGGCTTTAAATTCATCAGAGCGCAGATTTCCAGATTCATCCTAGCATCACATCAGGGGTCATGCATGCAGCAGGTAAAAGGAGGGGAAAAAGTCACAAATCAGGTTAGTTGGGTATTGCAGAACACTCAGAAGTCCTATCAATAATGAGTTCATATCAGACCCATCATTGTGTATATATGCAGCACTCTATTGCTGGAATGATTTGAAAATTACAGTAGCATATTTGTTCCCATTGCTTTTCTTGTTCTTACTCCAACTGCAATGTTGAAATGTCACTATTATGTAAAAACCAATTCACCCCCCACTCTTCTAAACACACATTTTCTCTAAATGTTTTGTTCCTGTATGCTACTAGTTTTGTCCTTCATTTTCTGTTGGCATACCATATAATGGGCATGGACAGACATAATGATTATAGTAGTTTTAAATACCTCTGAAGTGCTATAGAAAGTGAGCAGGCAGATGAAGCACAGTGCTATAGGGCTACAGAAAAAGGCTTTAAAATGTATGAAAAATGACCCTGAATAAAACAGGATAACACTGAAGTGCCTCACAGGCAGTTGTACATATGTAGACTATGGAAGTGCTCCAGATGAAAAGTACTTAAAAAAGGAAGGACCTGAAGCACATGTTTGTCTGCCCATTATAGCAGATAGAGTCAATGGATAACTTGACCTAAACAAAGCCATTCTATTAAGGTTGTTACTACTCTCTTGATTTGATTTTTTTAATGGAATAAAAGAGAAGAATTTTATTTTTGCTTAAATGCAAAAGAACACCTGATCAGTCATGTAATTTGTCTCCTTTTATGACCTTAAAGCAGAGTCTGCTTTGAATATGGACTATAAAAAGGGCAAGTTTAACTTCCCAGTGACTCCAAATCAAATTTGCTCAATTTCCTAAGTTACTTATCTTTTCTAACAACTAGCCCAACAAATGTATGTTGAGTTCTGAAAAACAGACTGGTTTCTGGACTGAACATCAAACATAATCCCTGAACCAATTAAGGTATTTACGGATTTAATTAAGGTGCATGCCATTAAGGTTTGTCTCCAAATTCTGCAAGTAGTTTCCTTTGATGGTCTGAAAGACTGACCACTTGTAGAACTGTGCTAGGCCCAATTTTTTTTCTATCGCTTCCACATGAGAGAAAAAGAACTTGGGTCAGTGGGTTAATGATCTATTTTTGAAAGGAGACTCCTATATACTTATATTTGTTAAAACCATACATGGTCTGAGAGAGGTATTGGATGCATTAAAAAATACACTGGTACCAAGATCAGTTCCTGTCTCCCAACATTTTTAGAAAAATAGTGATGTTGTAACATTTGTTCCATCTGCCATTAATCTCCCACAGCTCCACAGAGTGCAGATGAGAGGCAGCAGTACAAAGCCAATGTTTACAGATAGGTTGGGGATGAAAATTTTGAACAGGGTTTCTTGAAATGAATGAAGACAAATCAAGTGCTTCCTTTAAATTCAGCCATAATTAATGGGACAATGTTTGCTGTGAAGTACCCTATTTCAAACAATTACTACAGACTCTCCCGAACACGCCAATCCATTCTGACTCATAACTCATAAGAACATAAGAAGTGCTATACTGGGTCAGACCAATGGTCCATCTATCTCAGTATCTTGTCTCTGGCAACGGCAGATGTGAATGCTTGAGTGGGATAGCATATACACAGTGTATAGAGTAATCTATCCCCTGTCATACCCTCCTGGCATCCATCATCATTGGTTCAGACATGCCAGCAGATATATCTTTGACTGCTCTGCTTAATAGCTATTAATAGATCTACCACCCACAAATTTGTCTAATTCCTTTTTGAATCTGGATATCCTATCTGTCTCTACAACCTCCTGTGCTAATGAGTTCCACAAGTTAACGACATGCCATACAAAAAAATATATTTTATCTTGTTAGTTTTACACCTCTCTCCTGCTAATGTCAGTGGGTGCCCCCTATTTCTAGCATTCTAGGACTTCATGAATAACAATTCCCCATTCACTTTGTCCATACTCATCATGATTTTATAGAACTCTATCATCTCCCCGCTCAGCCTTCTTCCTTCCAAAGTGAAGAATCCCAGCCCTTTTAGTCTCTCCTGGTACGGCATCTGCTCTATCCCCTTGATCATGTCAGTACCTTTTCTAAGTCTACTACGTCCTTTTTGAAATGTGGAACCAAAACACCACACAGTGATCAAGATGTGGATACACCATGGATTTCTATAGTTGCATGCTTTCAATTCCTTTCTTAATGATGCCCAATACTTTTTTAAACTTTCTTTATTAATAAATCCAACTTACCAAAGATGTCCAACATTTTAGGGGCTTTTTTTGGTTACCACTGCACACTGAGCAGATTTTTTTAGAAAACTATCTACAATGCCTCCAAGATTTCTCTCTTCCCCAAGCTCATTCTGGATCAGCTCCGGGAGAAAATTATACCAGGAGTGAATTCACATATTCAACTTTATTTATAAGGCCTAGCAGAGTATAAAAAACATGACAGGAACTAATAGTTAAATCCTCTCCCACTCTCTCTGAGCCCATTGGAGCCAGACTATGGGGGAATTAGGACTGTTTGACCAAGTTTGGTGGTGGACAGTATTGGCATGTGCCCCTGCTTTTTGTACAACCCAGCCCTTATTGTACAGCAGACATATGAGGGCACACTGCAGGGGTTGCAAGACCTATGAATCCATAGCTACGTGTATCTATCAATCATTCCCTGAACAGGTGTGTAGAGGGAAACAAATGTGATGCCGGAGTTAGTATCCACTTCGTGAGCTGGGCATGGCTGCTTGTACCAAGTATTAAGGCAACATCAGAGGCTTCATGAATTTTGTAACATGCATTGATCCTGGTCTAAAATACATCCCTTTTTATGCCACACGTCAAATAAACATAAAATCATAGGAAATTAGGGCTGGAAGAGACCTCACATGGTCATCTAGTCTAGCCCCCTGCTCAAGGCAGGGTTGTTCCTGACTAAACTATCCCAGCCAAGTGTTTGTCTAACTTATTCTTGAAAACTCTTGAAAACACAATTGCACTTTATATGAAGATACCTTACAATGAAGTCATAGATCTCATTCTATTGCTTTCCCTGTTTTAAACTATAATGTAATGCCTCATTTATGGAGAAAAGTTTCTTTATATTATTTGTGTTGTTTACAAGCTAACATTAAACATTTACATGAGTTCTAAAGGGATATAAGTAACTTTGCCTTCTTCATCCTTCCCTTCCAACCCAGAACAAAACACTGAAATCTCCTATCTTGTCTCATTATTAATCTCCTAAAACTTGTCCTTTTCCCTCTTTGATTTATATGTGGCCTTCTACAAAGACAAAATTCTAAGCGAAAGTAATGCATCCTCAAATGAATGTTAACTTATCTGTATGAGTTTACTGACATGTATTGTTTTAGAGGAAGCTGTTAGGTAAAATACAGTGTCAATCTTGCTATTGTTTTCCATGCAAAGCTCCCATTTAAAGTCTGTGGTATGCACAAAAAGTAGACTTTGGCTCAGAGTCACTTCCTCTGACCAGGGAAACAAGAACTTCACCTGGTATTGCATATATAGCTACAGTAGATAATCATATACTTTGCAATCATGTGTAGTGTTTATTGAACTGCATCAAATCAGAAATAAGAACCTCTACCATTAACATGACATGTGGAAACCAAGAAAGAACTGAGAGTTGCCAATTGCCAAATATACCTTTCACTATTCCAATTTCTGTTTATGAAAAATCACTTGTACATCACTTTGAGCACCAAAAAAAACTTTCAGCTCTAAAGTGAATTTTGCCTCCATGCTTTTTATTTCCTGTTGCAATAAATTTGAAGAGACAGAGAAAATATACCAGCTCCGCAGATCATGAATGTCCATACTTAGAACTAGATTGTGCCTTCAGGCACAGCCTTGAACAAGATATGGTAAGCTCCACCCATGTAGAAGCCATTCAAAATAATGCGGGCCTAATCCTGAGACCTTCATTCAGAGAGGGAAGGACTGCAAAATCTATTTTTAATGGTAACAGATTTTGCACTACAATATAATTATGCTGTTGTTTATTTGTAATTGCTTTTCCTAGAAATGTAATAATGGATTCCCCTCTCAAATCTATAACTACATGAAGTTCTCCTTGGAGGTAGTCTATAAACAGTTGTTAGTCTCATGCATCTCAAAATAAATGAGGAGCAGTTAGTAACTCTTGCAAATTAGTACTTTGATAATATTCACACAAACACAGCTTTATAGTTTAGATTTTGGTTTAAACTGAAAAACTGCCAAGAAATATTAAGCTAAGACATTCATTAATGATCCTGTTGTGTTTATATATTTAAAGTCTACTCATCAGGCATTATATTAATATTTTGGATCTTTGCTAAATGTTTGTCATTGCGAATTACATTTTAATTCTTTCAGTGTATTTGTACAAATACATCATACATAAAACCACTGTTTGAAACAATAGAATGATTTATTATAAAAGTAAAACCAACATTTTGTCTTACAGGGAGAATATGATGCTTTTCATGTTTTTAGGGCCAAATTCAGGTGACCCAGTTTCCCCTTCATTTCAATTCAAGGCAAAGGATTTCATAATTCTGCCGTATCTGTCTAAATATCCAGCTTAGAGAATCTATTCTCAAGTATACCTAAATAAACTCTGAAGCTGAGTTGACACTTTTTATCCTCTGACAGAATATTTAAGTGTGTGGGACTGAAGGGAAGATATAAAATTGAAAAAGCATCTTCAGTCTCTCAAATGAGTTTGCTCAATGGAAAAAAAACATCGCTGCCTCCTAACCTTTGTCAACTGAATCACATCTTCCCATTAAATTATACTTTAATTCATCCATGCAACCTTCACTCTTATCAGCATTTCCACTATCTGTCCATGCAGGAAGACTGCTTTAATAGCTGGGTATTTTAGCATTTTACTTTTTCCTTTCTTAAACTTTCACACTGGTGAATATTAACTACTCTCTAGTCCTCTGGTTTTACCTTCTTTCCTTAGGGCCTGGCCCCTTCTACCCTGCATAAATCTTTGTCAAAGCACCACCTTGCTCTTGGCCCACTGCATACAGCTGCTATGCTTGTGTATTATTTCCTCTAGAATCTCTAGGTCTGATTGCTGGTTGCTGAAAAGGTGGAAGCTCTGTAACAAAAGAGTTGGCTCCCATAAAGCTTTGCTTCTCCATATAATCTTCATGCCTCCTGAAGTACCAAGAGCATGGCCGTACATTCGTGTGGCTACCACAGCCTGCACTTCACCAGCTTTCCATGCTATCCCCTCAAAGCCATTGGAGCAGGAGCTGCTGCTATTTAGGGGGGCAAAAAGCCACCCTTCTAAATTCATGTGAGCTAACTGCTAGAAGTGGCTACACCAGTGGCCCCTAACACATGGCTCACATGGGATGTGGTTGCCCACTATGCTTTACCTCCTCAGCCATGTTATCTAGGGAGCAAGCAAAAATTTGAGGACTCCCGGACTTCACAGTGCAAGTTCTACTGTGATAGGCCATCTTTGTGAAAAGTTACTTCTTTTTTTTAATAGATTCACTTAAACTATATGGTGTAATAAATCTGGGCCTGATGTTCTTGTCTGCTTTTAATGTCTCTAATTGCTCAATTATCTGCTCCAGTGCACTACAAAAGCCTTTTAGCTTCCTACCCTGGGAAATTTATTGTCTCTAGGATGTTATCCTCTGCTTTCTTACTGAATGGAAAGAGGAATTACACTGCACTACAATTATATTTAGTTTTTTCCATAAAATCTATCACTAACTCCTGTGATCTACCCTCTTTTAACTTATGGGCGCCTATACACGAGCAGCGAGGCTGCTCCAACATGCTATAATTACAGTGCATTGGAGTATGGTAATTATTACCGTGCTCCAGCAGCCCCTAGCATCTCGTGCATCAGCATCCCTGTGCTTAAAAATGGCAGTGGGGGCACTTTATCTAAAGCTCGTTCAAAAAGCTTTAAGCGCGGGGATGCTGACACATGAGATGCTCTGGGTGCTTTAATTAGAGCAGCTCTCGGAGTTGCTCTAATTAAAGTGTCTTCCCCACTCTCCCAAAGCACATGTATAAACACCTATGTGTTTGCCTCTAATGCAGAAAGTTTTGTTTTTCTCTGAAAAGCCGGGTACCAGGTGACTATCCCAATGTATACAAGAATAAATCCAGGTGCATGTAAACCAATTTGGTTTCAGGAGTGGGATTAACAATTCAGCTAATTGGATAAAGATGAAAGGGAAAAGGCACTGAGCCTTGAATGGGTTCAGTGTTAGTTAGTGTGATGTGTGGCCTGGGTGTGTGTGCAAATCTCTGAAGCCAAAGCTGGTTTAAAACCAGTGGCCCCAGAGGGTCAAGGCAAGCAATTCTGCACAACCTGTTGATGGAAGGAATTGGTACTGGGAGAAAGCATATAACACGCTAATGCTTTAATGTAAGGGACTACATCACTGTGTATCATATGCCATTACCTATTTTCTTTTTTTTTTTAATAGGTTGTTGCAAATATTGAATCAGCTGTTTTGCTCTGCATTATATATCAAACTTGAACAGAAATTTATCTTTAAATCATCTATATAATCAATACTATGATTTTAAGAGAATGAGACTCCTCTTTTATTTTTCTTTATTACTCATTAAATTATTTATTCTAGTGCATCTTGGATTTTTCTTAAGACAGTGACATTTAGAATACAGAGAAACTTGCTTTTGGGAAGTATAGAAGATGTAGGAGTACTGTACCCTATCGAAGTGATTGAAGGATGCTCTGAATTCATTCATTTGTTCTTGGGTGATACCCTTGGCATCTCTTGTAAGGATCTGAGTCTCCACTTCATTGATAGTTCGGGCAATGGTGGTCAGGAGGAGTTCCCATCCAACACGGACATGCTATAGGAGAGGACACACAGATTCTTCAAATTAGTCCTAAAACACAGCTATTTAGATTACAAAAAGGAAAGTAAAAGAGAAAACAATGGCAGCTGAAATATTTATATGGAGAGTTGCTTGTTAGCTCTAGACTATTACTATGAATACATCGGAAGTACAGGTTGTAGCAGAAGGCCACCTCTGGTTCTCCCCAAAACTCTGCTCTGTGACAATTAGGTTAGTATGGGCCCTGCAGAGGGTACACACCTGACCCTATCTCTTTAGGTAACCTGAGCTGGATACATTCCTGGGGAGGGGGGGGACCTGTTCCCTCTGCCTACGTGACTGGCATCATATACCTGGGTGAGGGGCTTGGGCTCTGGGGCTTTGGCTCTCTAGTGGGCTAGAGACTGCCAGTCTGCCCAGCAACCACTGATGCATTTCAAATTGGTTGGCTGGCAGCCAACAGGTGCTGGCCTCCATTGGACCAGGTAAATGAGGTCATAAGGGCTATATAAGTTAAGGACTGCCCAGGAGGAGCAGCAGTAGCCATGATGAAAACTCAGAGAGAGAAGAGCTGGACTATCTGAAACTTGCTCTCTCTCTCAAAACTCATGATCAATGAACTGCCTGCTTCCAGAGGGAATCTCCATCTGCTTCTGGATGATACTTGTGAGTATGGTACCTGAGATCTAACTAGATATATAGCTTGCAGTAACTCAGATGTGTGATCAGAGGCTACTCCAGCCACCCTGTTTGCTCTATGGGATTTATCTGATACTAAGGAATTTATCTATGGGATTTATCTGATACTACTCAACTCTGTACCCTATTCCAACCCTACTCCTTGTAACCAATAAAGTTTTCCTTTGTACCTAGC
Organism: Alligator sinensis; assembly: GCF_000455745.1. Classification (NCBI taxonomy): domain Eukaryota; kingdom Metazoa; phylum Chordata; order Crocodylia; family Alligatoridae; genus Alligator; species Alligator sinensis. Next base: position 2,384,979 of record NW_005841854.1, on the reverse strand, counting down.
ATGGGAGACTTATTGGGAGTGGGTCTAGATTATGCTTTGGGGTCCCCTTGGTTCGGTTGACTAAGGGAGACCACTACTTGTGCTTTCAGCTGAGGGAAGCACCCCAAGTTCTTGAAGTGAGTCAAGTACCCTTGAGGGCTGCTAGACCTGTTTCCCAGGGGGTGCAGTACCAGAATCAAGCCTGTCCCTGGGTGGTGGCAGCTCTATCCCCAGCCTAGTGTGTGTGCTCCAGGAAGGGGGTCAGCTGGACATGAGGCACCCCCAGGGAGGCACTCAGAGCCTGGAAGGTGGTTGGGTGCAGTGAGTAGGTGGCTCAGTGCAGGAGCACCCCCTACTGTCCGGTCACACAGGTGATATACAGAAAAACATGGAATTCTTTCCTAAACTTATATCTATTCATGTCCTGTTTCAATGCTTGATGACAATGCCCATTTTAGCTACATAATCCATTGTTGTCTTAGATTACAACACTTGGATTCAAGAGCGTTGGCTTAATTCTGGGAAGTATTTGGCTGGCACAACATTGTCCGTCTCTAAAACTTTCTAGTTAAAATCACTTTCTTACCTTGGGCCCCAAACTCTTTGAACACTAAAACTGATGAGTCACTTTATGCACCTAGGTAGTTTCATTTAGTTCATGGGAAAACTTAGTGTGGAAAGTGCCTCAGATGTAAGTGTTGGCAGGTTTGCAGCCTTCATTGTAAGGTTGTTTATTTGTCATGGGAAATAAATGAAAAAAATGAAAGAAACTTAGTGCTCTCATGGTAGAAAAGTCTTGATATTAAAGAATGAACGGAGCCAGGAAAGATTCTATTTCAGAAAATGAAGTTGTTTGTCAAAAGAAATTATTAAAGAAGTCAAAGAAATAGCCTTTATGTTCCAATAGAGATATTTAGTAATATTTACCTGGTCAATAATCCATACACCCAAAAATAAAGCCTCAACAGGAGTGTAGGTTTCCAGTCTTGCAAGCAGCAAGGCTAGGACTTTCCTCAGCATTGGGCTGGCCAGATAAGATGGTATTTTAGTTTTAAAAAATGAAAAGTTTTGTTTAAATCACAAAATCACAAAATCACAGTCAAAACAAACTGAACCTTAGAAATCTGTTTTTCTTCTACTGCTAATAAATTAAAAGTCTGGTAAATTCTGCCTTGTTTTAGATCCCCATCAGATCAGGGAGGGAGGTTATAATGAATCTGATAACAGAATGCCTGACAAGAACAGAAGTGAATTCATAGCTACCTCCATGGTATAGTTGGTATGCTTGTTATCAAAAACTAGTGCTTCCTGGATAAGCTGATGGTCTCCTTCCAGCTTGTCAATATTTGTTTTGTAGTTGATGATATTGTGCTCATATTGCTTCAGTTGATTCATCTGGTCCTCCAAGGGCCCTGTCATTTCAATAGAGCTGCGGGCAATTTCCTATACATGGAAACAAATAAAAGAATTAAGCTGCAGGTTTATTGATTTGCCAACCATTTACATGAAAAAGCAATGTTTTCATACTAAGAGTTGGCAACAATATAATCCTCTGCACAAAAAGAACATATTCTACCCTGAATTACACTCCTCAGAGGAGATGCACACTTACCTCTGGAGGTAACATCAGGGCCATGCTGTCTTTGTGACAAGATCACAACTGATGTAATAATCATCATCTTCTAGGAACTGATTTTCAAAGGTACAACTCCATTTAACTATCAACACTTTGGGCCTTTAAAAATCTCCATTCTACTATTTTCATTTTCTTCTGAAAGAACTAATCTAATCTAGCTAGAGAGCTTTTATTAGCTTTTATGATCTCTCACTGCTTTCAAATCCTTTAAAGGAGTTGATTGCATTTGTTTGACTGGCAGAAGGCAGGGTAGATTTGCACTTTATAGCCTAATTAAATGAGGGATGCATAAGCTATCACAAGCAGCAGCTTACTTCATCAGATACTAAAAAATTGCTTGGAGCGCCAGAGCATTGCAGTCCAGGCCACCAATATGCTGTGTGTACAGACACCCCTTCTTCACAACCTGAGTGGTACTCACCTCCATCTTGGTCTGGATCCATGGTCCAATGACGTTGGCCTGAGCAGCAAATTGGCGACGAAGACGTTCATTAGAATGCTGACGAGCTAACTCCTCCTGTAAAGCTTGATCCCTCACAGGCACAAGTTGCTTCACCTGCCAGGGTGCCAAAGGCATGAGGATGAATACGAGTAACTCAGATCAGATCACATTTCTAAAAATAATAGAGCATGACCTGGTAGATGCTGATTTTTGAAGTTGATCACAAATTTTTCCATTTCAAGTGCAATTTGAAAACAGAAGTCATACAGTAGAAGGTGCCTTGGGTGGCTCCCCTGAGCAATTCAAACCCCTTTTTGTATAGAGCATGTCATTGTCAACATTCCTTTAGTAACTTGAAACTAAAGCTGGGAATGTGACCAGAAAGATGAAATTTTAAGTCAAAGAAAATCTTACTTCTGCCTGCATTCAAGTTTAAGACTATTTAACTTTTATTTTGTCACCACAGGTTTGTTCTTTTGGGGTTTTTGTTGCTGGGTTTCAGTTTTTGGTTTTGGTTTTTTAGCTTTTGAAACACATTCTGATCAAATTTACTTTCTATCAACTTCACTTAGCTTTAATTGGCACACAGGATTTCATTTAAGCAGAGCCACTAGGATAGGTTGAAAAGAGATATGATGGGCTTGGTTTGAATATAGATGAGTCTAAGTAAGTGAACTCTAGAAATTTGTTTTTTGCCTACAATGCATTGTTGTTAAATGGAATCTGAGTTTGGGGGTCAATGCTTTGGCCTTATAACCTGCTCAGATCAGCTTTCCATGGTTTGCACTGTATGCTGTGTATTTGTATGGATGTGAATATTCTTGGTTATTCTTTGTATTCTAAGTGTTTTCCAAAAGCAGATCAGGAAACTGATCCAGTACCCACCTAAATGCCTGGCAGGTTTTCATTTAATTTCAAAAGGAGCACAATTGGTTTCTTGAAATATGTATTTGCAGTCTATATAGCCATATGAATGAAGAAAGCAATTCCAATTCAGGTTATTGTAATCTTACTTCATAAGTAAATTTAAGATATGCACCCCTACCTAACATTTAAAATGTGTTTCAAATACACTTTATAGAATAAAAACTAAGATGGGGGCCAAGTTCTCCTCTCAATCCCATATCAGTTATCCAAATGACCTACTAAGTTTGTTCTCTACAAATGAACTGAAGCCTGATTAGCAATGTTAAATACATTTGACATTTTCTAAATACATATTTCTTCTCTCACCAGCTACTCATACTATCCATAATCACATCCAAGCTTCTTCTGGTCAGTAACTTTATTTCACATTACCATATCTTGTCTTGTGTCCAGACTAACAATGATTTTTTAATACAAAAAATTCATCCTGGGCATGTTCCTGAAGTGTTTACACATGGATAACAGACACAGATCCTCCTGAGTGTTATGGGATCATTTGGAGATTTTTTTTAAATGTTGGGTTTTTTGTTTTGTTTTGTTTTGTTTTTTGCAATGGGGAGTCAAGGCAGGGTGTGGAAAATTCACAATTACTGCAGCCAAGTTTTCTGCACATTCTCATTATTCATAAATGAAAACAGTATTCATGCAACAGTCTTTCCACTTGAGCGTACAGTACCTTTTCCCACTTGGTGCGGATTTCATCCAGAGTGACAGTGCTGTAAGGATTGTTTGAACTTATTCTCATGTTGTAGCTCTGAATAACTTTCTCAACTTCATTGTGGATTGAGAGGATAGCCTGTCTTTCACCATCTGCCTCTGGCAAAGTGGCTTTAAACTGTTCATGGGCAGTGATTAAACTCTGAAATCAGAAACAAAGAGGGATAGCATTAGGATTGTACATTAGAATCACAGTTCTGTGGTGTTGAACGCCTGATATAAATACATTAACTCTTTCAGAGACGCACAAGCTTTCATAGGCAACAGTCTACTTTTTCTGATGGACTGCAGTCCGTTCCTAGCATCTGATGACATAGGTTGTTGCCTATAAAAGCTCATGCCCCTCTGAACTAGTTAGCTGACAGCCTGTCTGCTGTCAGACTAACACACCTAAGTATTTCAGTAGAAAAGTTGCAATTCATTAAAATGTAAATGCAATTATTTTTATTTGGGGAGATGGTAAAGGGGAGAGGGAGAGAGAGAGAGAGTTATTTGCAATACTGAAAATCTAATATTTGTGCTAATGCATAAAAAGTGAAACTGGACCACTTAGTATTACCATTCATTCACTGAGAAAGGTTGACAGGTAAAAAAAAAATAATCTTTTTTTTAAATTTGCAGTTTTTCTAAACTCAAGTGTTGTTAGAAAAACAGGTGTTTAATAAATGTGCCATTTTATCCTGCTACTGTCTCTTAACTACTTCAACACCAGCAAAATATGATCAACTGGTCCAAGGAAGTCTTTATACTACAATCTTTCATTGCAAATTTTCTCTTCAGTGACCTGAAGGCTGTGTACAGAATTTCTTTTTTCACCATTTAAAGCACTTTATTGCCATGACTTAACAAAAGTGCATGGCTTTACAGCAGTTTAAATGGGTACAGCATTTTAAATTAACCCTTGTTAACTGAGGTATTAAATTTGAAGCACTGTATTTTAAATAACTTCTGTATGCTGGTCAAATTTCTGACTAGTAGAGAAGCCCCAGGAGACTGCGGAGTGCCCCCTGCTTCCTAGCCTGGAAAGCGCAGGGAGGCTCAGAGTCCACTCCCCCCCCGCAACCAAAACCCGCTCTTCTGTCATATTTAAGAGCACTATAACTTTACAGTGCTATAAAAAGTGCTCTAAATTACAGCACTGTAAAAGGTGCATAGAGCACTTCTGTACATACCCAAAGAGATCCCAATTTGAATTCAAGTTCCATGGAAAACAAATTCCATGGGAAATTTCCCATTAATGTCAATAGGGTTGAGATTTTATCCCACACGTATATTGTCTTTGAGTAGGGGAAGAGGACATGAAACTGACACCCTTGCTGGGGGCCACATGCCGCAGAAGCCCATGCTGTGGGGACAGCCCCCAGGAATTCACCCCACCACATGGACTGTGTTACCAGCACATAGCCCCCCGCCCATGCTGCACAGGTGGCAAAAAGTCTTCCAGGGCCTCCCCCCACTGCATGTTACCTGCCACCGTTGAGCAGTCCCTCTCTAATGTATTATGATGCAGGATCCAGATCTACATGTAGGTAGTAAATACCTGACAGCATCCTTTCAGTACAGTTGCACAAATGTATTACTGTAATTTTGATTTTGACTACAGCCTAAGAAAAACAAAATGAATCCCTTAAAATGATTTTTACAAGTCAGCTATATTTGTATTTCTGCCTTCTAGATCTCTGGCTATGAATTCTTTCCAAGGGGAAAATATTGGGCCTATTTTCCTGAAAGGGCCATTTCTTCTTGCAGTTCATCTTTCTTTATAGAAAAGGCTTATACAACAGAGAAGATATTCTCCTAGAAAGATAATTTCAAGATAGGATATATTTTCTCTTTTATATATGTATTCATGCCGCAAGAAGACAAGGATTCCTCTCTTGATTAGAGAAAAAGCCCTTCTTTAGAATTGTAAACTAAAAACGTGCTCCCACTTACCTGAATTTCCTCTATGCTGTGAACAATAAACATGTCCTGTAAGTCTTCCATTGCACCTTCCATCCAGTTGTTGAAAGGAGCAGCTCTTTTGGCAAATTCCAGGTAAAGCTGATCAATTGTTTCCAGCAACTTCTCTGTCCTCTGTTAAAGTTACCAAAGGTACACAGGTAAATTCATTGTTGTTATAGTGCAAGCTAACATACGCTTTTAGTGTTCCTTTTGCCATGTCCTCCATTTTCAAAAGTGACCAATCATTTCTGGCTCTCCGATTTAAGACACCTAATGGTTCTCACTGCAGTCAGTGGGACTACTCACATTAAAGTTACCTGCATATTAAAATTCCATAAAACTAAGCCTCTGCCTAACCCTCTGGAAAAAAGGATTGGGAGTACATAATTTTTTTGCAGTTTTTTTATTTAAAGTGTTTCATTTTAATGTACCTACATGAAAACAAGTTCAGTTCTACTAATGTAATATTAGTTGGTCATTTCTTTCATATATAAAAAGGAATAGTAGCACATTTGCTAAATTTCAGCCTTGCCTCCCTCTGCCCTCAGTGGAAGCCAGGAAGACACAACCTAGGGATTTCAAGGAATGTTTACACAGCTATTTTTGGGTCAACCCTGCCGTTGATTTTATTCTAAAAATCTGAGCCATATGACCTGCCTTTCCTTGTTTGTATCACACCTTGTAGCCAGCAGCATAACCATCTATATCATGCTTCTTATTTGCAAAGAGGAGCCCTTCTAGGAACTGGCTTACAGACCTCTCTCTCCTTATGGGCAGCAGAGACAGAGAGCGGGATATAAAAGGGCCAGCTCTCAGGAACAGGGGAATGCATTGCTGCTTCTGATGGACTTTCTGGATTTGAACAATGTGCAATGAAGTTCTAAACATACTGTAGAAAGATATAGGTGGGTAGGGGTAGTATTGATCCCACACTTCCTCAGGGGATGATCCTGCCTTGAGCAGGGAGCTGGACTAGGTGACATCATGAGGTTCTTTCTGACCCTACTTTCCTATAATCCTAAAATCAATGTAAATATAACCTGAATAAAGATGGATCTCACTGCCTAGGAATCCCTGTCATCCAAAAGTCTACAAAACCGTTGCCTTTATTTTGCCTCTCAATCTGAGTTTTGTTGAAGCAAATACAGAAGAGTGGTTGCCTAATGGATATCACGTTTAGGCATCATAAGGGTATCATAAGGGTACCAATCCAAAGGGTGGTGCTATAAGCCACCTCTTGAGAGAGAAATTCATTTTGTTCCTGCCCTATAATCACATCTGTCAGCAGATCACTGTTAAATCTGTTAAAAGTAGGTAAATGTATTTTGCAAATCAAACCACAGCAAATTGAAGTGGAAAAATGAGGAAAGGGGTTATTACAGTCTGGGTTTTGGGCATTAAAAATCAATAGTGGATCTTTTCTGAGCCCTAGGGCTTCATTAAAAAAACCCCAGCAACTTGTTGATGTACAATTTACCTCCAATGCCTCTCTCCTTTTCTGAGTAAGTGTTCCCAGTTTGTCCCATTGGTCACATATCTTCTGGCATCGATCATTGACGCTTACAGAATCATGGTAATCCAGTTCACTAAGAAAGAGTGAAGACAAAAAAGAGCTGCAACTTCTGAAAGAATGGACAGGGGGTGCATCTATATGAGATGTTTACTGCAGAGCAGCCTAATTAGCTCCACAATATAGTTTCAACGTCTACACGTGCAGCTCTATTAGGCCACAAGAAACTAATTAACTCCGCCACAGGTTAATACTTGTAAACACAGTTATGATTTTACAGTGGAGTTCTTTAGAGCACAGCAACACACATGTAGATGCTGACGGGGCTGGCTGGGGCATAAGGGTGCTTCATTGTGGGGAATGCCTGCTGGCTAGCCCTGAACTGGAGCACCCTCGTGCCCCAGCCAGTCCCTCTGCTGCACATTGAGCTGGGGCAGAGCAGTCCTGGGTTGGCAGGCTGACCCCCCAGATCCCCTGCCAGCCAGAGCTGCACTGACCCACCACAAGGTGCTATGGTCCTGGGCACATGTTCAAATGCAGCGCCTGGGAGCAATCAACTCTGCCCAAGTGTGCATGTTGCAAGAGCGCTCACTAAACACTTATCTTTTTTCTTCTCATGTCAAAAAGCCATATTGCAGCCAGTTAAGTAATGCAGTGGTAGCAATGTGAAGGGCCAGGGCACTCAGAGGGGCATATCCAACCTAATCAATTCTCTGCCATTGCAGGAGTTTCAGGCACCAAAATCACCACAGACATTCATGTTCACTGTCTGTGGCATGTTCATTTCCTGAGGACTGAAATATTTGACTCTAACCTTTATTATTGGGCTCAACATAGAGGAACTGGGTGAAATATAATGGCTTACAATATACAGAAAGAACAGAGTTGACATGTTTGGATTCCAATCATAATCCCTTGCTTCCAAGACTGGGAGTGGTACAAAGACCTCCCAGACTTGTGATAGAAGAAATTGTGTCCAGCCCCCATTCATAGAACAGCATTAATTGACTCAGGAGCCTAGAATCATAGAAAATGAGGGTTGGAAGGGACCTCAGGAGGTCACCTATGCCAGCCCCAGCTAGATCATCCCAGCCAGTTTTGTCTAGTCAGGTCTTGATAACCTCCGAGGACAGAGATTCCACCACCTCTCTGGGTAACCTGTTCCAGTGCTTTACTGCCCACCTAGTGAGCAAATTCTTTCTAATATCTAACCTAAACTTCCCTTGCTGCAACTTGAGACCACTGTTCCTTGTTCTGTCATCTACCACCACTGAGAACAGTCTAACTCCATCCTCTTTTTGAACCCCCCTTCAGGTAGTTGAAGGCTGCTATCAAATCCCCCCTCAGTCTTTTCTCTAGACTAAATAAACCTAGTTCTCTCAGCCTCTCTTCATAAGGCATTGCCCCCAGCCCCCTCACCACTTCTGTTGCCATCCGCTGGACTCTCTCCAATTTGTCACATCCTTTCTGTACTGGGGGGCTCAAAACTGGACACAGTACTCCAGATGTGGCCTCACCAGTGCTGAATAGAGGTGAATAATCACTTCCCTTCAACTGCTGGCAAAACACCTACCAATGCAGCCCAGTATACTGTTAGCCTTCTGGCAACAAGGGCACACTGTTGGCTCATATTCAGCTTATTGTCAACTGTTCCTCCCAGGTCCTTTTCTGCAGAGCTGCTGCCCAGCCAGTCAGCCCCTAGCCTGTACTCATCCATGGGATTCTTCCATGCTAAGTGCAGGACTTTGCACTTGTCCTCATTGAACCTCATGAGATTCCTTTTGGCCCAATCCTCCAATCTGTCTAGGTCACTCTGAATCCTAGCCCTCCCCTCCCCCCAGTTTGGTGTCATCTGAAGACTTGCTGAGTGTGCACTCTATGCCATCTTCCAGATCATTGATGAAGACACTGAACAAAACCAGCCCCAGGACTGACCCCTGGGGCACTCCACTTGATACTGACTGCCAACTAGACATCAAGCCATTGATTACTACTCTCTGAGCCCAATGCTCCAGCCAATTTTCTATCCACCTTACAGTCCATTCATCCAGCCTGCACTCCTTAGCTTGCCTGCAAGAATGTTGTGGGAGACTGTATCAAAAGCCTTGCTAAAATCAAGGTATACCACATCCACTGGTCTCCCCGCATCCATAAATCCAGTCACCTCATCATAGAAGGTAATCAGTTTGGTCAGGAATGATTTGCCCCTAGTGAATCCATGCTGGCTGTTCCTAATCAGCTTCTTTTCCTCCAAATGCTTAGAAATGGATTCCTTGAGGATCTGCTCCATCATTTTTCCAAGGACTGAGGTGAGTCTGTAGTTCCCTGGATCCTCCTTTTTCCCTTTCTTAAACATGGGCATTATGTTTGCCCTTTTCCAATCATCCAGGACCTCTCCTGGTCACCATGAGTTTTCAAAGATGATAGCCAGTGGCTCTGCAATCACATTGGCCAACTCCCTCAGCACCCTTGGGTGCATCTCGTCCAGCCCCATGGACTTTTACATGTCCAGCTTTTCTAAATAGTCCCTAACTGTTCTTCCACCACTATGGGCTACTCACCTCCTCCCTATACTGTGCTGCCCAGCATAGTAGTCTGGGAGCTGACCTTGCCTGTGAAGACTGAGGCAAAGAAGGCACTGAGCATTTCAGCCTTTTCTGCATCCTCTGTCACAAGGTTGCCTCCCCCATTCAGTAAGGGACCCTGATCCTCCTCTTGCTACCGACATACTTGTAGAAACCCTTCTTATCACCCTTCACATGCCTTGCTAGCTGCAACTCCAATTGTACTTTGGACTTCCTGACTTTATCCCCGCATGCTTGAGCAATACTCTTATACTCCTCCCTAGCTGTTTGTCCAAGTAGAACAAACTGTCCAAATAGAAGGAACGAAGTAGAAGGAACTTTAATTTCCAGATGCACTTATTCCATTGGACAGAATAACAGGAACACAGGTGACAGACTCCAAAGAAGGGATAGCGACCAATACTAACCGCTTGTTTACTGTGTAGGCTGACTCTATACTGCTTGGCAGTGACAATACATATAACAGCTTCTTGGGTCTTGTTTTGAGCTTCTGAGTTGAACCGGTGTCAAACCAGCTTTCTGATCCAGGTGACAAATAATTCCTATGATTCTGCTGATGACTTCACGACCATAACAAAATACACGTGTTGGGAATGTTACAAGTTCACTTTTACCAGTGTATCATTCATCATCCACTGAATTTAGCTCTTCGCTGCCTCTAGAGGACACTTTGCACAGCATTAAGCTCACTTCTGTTGTAATTTTCTGAGAGCATGCTAACATGAGGCTAAGATTCACTCTAGCACAGGAGAAAGATGTTAATTCTATACAGAAGACACCTCCTCAATCTGAACATTCCTTTCTAGGCAATTTGGAGAGGAATATATGTATCAACTTAGCCAGTAACTTGAGGGGGGGTCACAGTGGACTAAATGGGAAACATATTTATCTTCCCCTCAGTGAAGCTGCAGTGTAGGCTAAGGACAGTATTCTATTCTAACTCCTCTAAGCCTTGTAGGAGCTGAGTGCTAGTGACTTAATGAAGGGGTATCTGGGCTATTCTGTTGTAAGCTAGGACTTCAAATGGGAGTGTGCGTTATGAACCAGTGAACTCTTGAAAACTAAATCTTTTTTTTTCACAAAATGTTCTAATAATAAAAAAACCAGGGAAAATCCTATACATTTAAGCAGACTTGCCTACATAAAGGGTGCGTCTACATCAGATGTTTACTGTGCAGTAGCATAGATTACTACATAGTAAGTATGTGCATCTACACGTGCACATGCTTACTGCTCAGTAAACTTCGCTGATCATGAGTAAATTTCCTACCTGCAAAAGCAAGCAGAAAATTTACTTGGGATTAGTTAGTGAGTAATAGTGCTCATTTAGATGCCTGACCAAAAGCAAATCTGTTCCCAGTCAGCCAACCACAGTGGCGTGAGAGATTGCTCCCTGCCCCCCAGGAGCTGCCTTCTGCTGGGGTGGGGACTATAGCCCCCTGCCCTGACAGCAGGGAGCTCGAAGCCCCCCTTCTCCAAGATCACAATCAGGGAGCAAGGGCTGAGAGATCCTTATCTCCCAGCCTCTGCTTCGCTGGAAGCAGCACCAGGGGTCCCAGCAACAAGTGAGCAGTCAGGTTAGGCAAAGCACCTGTGTGGACATCCTGGGATTCAGGGGCAGCCTCCTAATTAAGATCAATGAAACATCAAAATGTGGCAGGAGAGATAAATGGGGAAGTTATATAGAGGACTAGGAGTGTGGGCAGGATGATTTGGGTGGTCCTAGGGCGTGCCACAGCCACCCCAGGGCCCATCCTGCTACAGCTTCAAATGTTATTTGTCTGATAAGACTTTTGGGGAGGTTAAAAAATACACGCTTGGAGTGAAATGGGATGAGGCAAATTTTGGCTGCGATTTTTTTCTTTAGTGTCTTGTGTGTTGTTTTTGTAATGCAGAGTGCTGGAAGGTGGTGGAGAAAAAATCCCTAAATACCTCTGCCAATTTACCTCAGTTATGACC
>NW_005841854.1:2226112-2373270 GCF_000455745.1 Alligator sinensis | reverse complement strand
TCTTCCTTTGGCTTTTGTCGAGCAGACTGCCAGTTTATGTTACAGACTTGTTATACGGACAAACAGGGAAAAGAATCTGATTGTTGACACTCATTTTAGAGGAACACTACCAGGTTAAAAATAATGGACCAGATCGTTAGCTGGTGTAAATCAATGACTTCACTGACCAATAGCCACCCTTCTTTTAAACTAAGTAAGAAAGTTAGCAGTATGAACATCTAAAAACAACTTGTTTCCAAAAAACTTCAAATTTGTCTCATTGCTGACCTCCTAATGGTTCTGATGCAACAAAGCACGTAAGCTTATGTACATAAGTACTGTCACAAAAGCCAAGTTAAGTAAATGCTTGGGCACTTTCCTGGTTCAGGGTCAGGTTCACTTTGCTCATAAGCACTATTTGAACCCTGGTTCCCAGAAATGAAAGGTTCTCCTGATCTATTTAGGTCGGAAACTACATTTTTTGGCTGAAAATAAGTTTTTAAACTGAGGATATATGCAAACAACTTAATTTAGGGTAAAAGAAAGAGGGGCTTTACTGCATGTCACCTGCTCTGTAGTAACTGCCCATGTGCCCTTATCCTAATGTAAAGAGAAGATGCACCACAATTGCTAAAGGCTAAGTTACTACAGGGGCTTTGTTACACATTATTTTTAGGCAGCTCCTGGAGCTCCAACCCACCCTGGATTGTCCACATATTAACACCTGAAACTAGTTTTAAGCACACTTTAGGTAGCTTCAAGTCACGCCACTCCAGGGCAGGCTTATCTCTAATCCATGTGACCCAGCTTGTGTTCTATGAATGTGTGCCCACTCCCCACAGACAAGCTGCTCAAGTTGCAGTCCTCTAGCATCCCACAATGCAGTGTCCCCTCCCCTCCCCTCCTCTTCTGTGTGGAGAAACTTTCTATCCCCTGAACTTTACTTCCCCTCCCACTCCTGGGGGTATTATTTTCCCATCCCCAGGGGTGTACCCTGTGCAAACAGCCTGCACAGCACATGCCAGCTAGCCAAATCACAGCATGGACAGGTCCAGGAGTGGAGTCTATGGGGCAATGGAGGTAGGAGGCCAGATAAAGTCCCCATGAGCTGGAATTTCCTTCCCAGGCAGTAAGTCTGCCAAAAGTACCTTTCCTCACTGCTCCCGCCTCCCAGCCACCCTAGGAAGCATGACCAGCGTCCCTCATGCCTCAATCCCAAATCCCAATTTTCTAAAAAATGAGTTTCTTGAATTTACTTCCTCTTTCTGTCTTTTCAAATTCTTTTTTTTAACTTCTTTTCAGATCTTCTTTGAGTGACTGACTTCCTTCATTTCACTGCCCTTTCCCCATCCCCTTTTCCTTTCCACCTCCTATTTCATTAACCACTCCATCCCATTAATTCTCTGCCTCCCAGCTTCATGTTCCTGCCCTCTCCACCACAAACCACACTTACACCCCCCACATAGAGCAGGGATAGAAGCTTGTCCTGGCTCACCAGCCCTGTAGTGTCAATTCACAGCTGTAGCTCCTAGTCAGGCCCCTGCTCACCAGCCTTCTAGGGGTAAGTCACAGCTGTGCAGGTGGGGTACAGTCAGAGAAGGTTTTTATTCTTAAAGTGTGACTGTTTCAAACTCAACCTAGCACTAACATATGAGCAGGTCAACATGCAACATGTAACAAGGCCCACAGTTTAGTTTCCATTTACTAAAGCTAGGTACAGATGTTACACTTACCATTCAACAAATGTACAGATGTTCACAGTACATAGAGCACTTTAAATGTGGCAGATCCTGCTCTAAATTAACCCTGGGTGGATATGGTATCAGACTAAAGCACTTTAGGTTAGAGTCCTTTATTGAATGTCTGTACCACAACCCATTGTGAATCAAGGTAGGTTGCACAATGCTGGAATCCCTGGGGCCTCTCACTGGATGGGTTTCTAGCTTTGGCCAGTGCACATCTGCTCTAGTTGAGCACTGGCCCAGCCCAGCCTCACCCCAGAGCTGTCACAGAGAGGAGACAGAAAAGGCTCTGCCTCCTTCCTGCATGGCCAGGCAGGGGGGTTGAAGGAAAGAGCTCCATGCCATGCAGGTCCGCAGCTTCCCGGCTTGGATCTTGGAGGAGACTGGGCCAGGTATGCATGGCAAACGGGCTCCATTCCCCCAGCTGCAGCTGTGAGCTGCAGCTTCAGGTTGTGCCATTTTTCATCACACTGGGAACTGGGGGTAGGTGGGGGTAATGGAGGCACCAAGCTGCATGGACTCAGCCTGCCCCTCCCCAAGACCTAAGCCAGCAAGCTGGGGGAGGGGGCATTTCCTCTCCTCCTCCCCAGCTACTACTGACAGCCGCCAACTGGTGGGGGAGAGGGGCTGCTCTGGCTGCCTTCTGCAAGGCATGTGGGAGTGCTCTCAGTCTGGTGGCCGCGGCCAGCACAGCCTGCTTCCTCCTCTCCCTCCCCCCCTACACACACACCATGGGCTAATATCATTTCTGTCTGCTCCCACACTAATCTAAGCCACTTTGAGTAAAGTGTGATACTTAGAGTGCTTCCGTCTTGGATTTCTTGAACATCTGTACTTAGCCTAAATAATCAGAGCATGCTGTTACTGAAGTGTAGCTGACATACAATAAAGCCCTGTCCTCATATCATGAGTAAATTGTTCATATGCCCAGAGCCAAAGGGAGTTATTTACTCATGAAAATATACTACAAAATTTTGATCATAACTGAACACCTTAGAATCATTGCATTGCACTATAAATTACTAGCACCTTGGCATATAGCTTAGCCCAAATATATATAACATTTACAGATTTATAAATGGGAAATCCCTGTTTTTTTCCCTGGGTTTTAAATAGCATCCTATCCAAGGTTTGTTATGTCTCATGGCAGTGATTTCCAGGACTATCCAGATTGGCACAGAATAACAGCATAACAACATCTAAACCAGAATGAATTTGTTCTTTCTCTCACATACACACACACACACACGTGCACACACACTCACATCCCTCATCCAAACACCATCAATCAACAAGCTTTTAACAACTTTAATCTTCATACTCTTAGTGGACTCAGCTGCTGTAGCAGAAAATATCAGAGTTGACACTGAACTGTAACAAGTACAGTTCAAGGGCACTCAGCAATTGTTCTCTATCAAAATAGAAACATCAGGCAGCCAAGAGATGACTACCAAAAGGTATGCAGGCGTGCTGCCATGGACCGTGGACATGGACAATACTGGTTTCTGTAAGGGTCTGAACCAATGACAAAAGAATTCAACAGAAAGATGCCCTATTGACTTCAACGGGCAAGTTCATATTTCTTAACATGCATATTTTAGGCACATAGTCTTTCTAAGAAATACCGCTACTGAGACTGAAATAGGATTCTGTGAGGAACTTCCAATTACATTATTAAAATCAGCACCTAAAAATACTTCCATTTCCTTGAGTACTTGCCATTTATACAACAATCATTTCATTCAATGTTCTCCCAGGGCTTTAAGCATATTTAGCATTATATCCCACCTAAGAGGCAGGGCAGTGGTGTTCCATTTTACAGCTGAGTTCACAAATGCTCAAAGGAGACCATGTACAACATCACTGAAGTCAACAGGAGCTGTGGTATCCTATGGGCATCTCTAGAAACCAAGCAAGAAGGAACTAGTTCAACTGAAAGTAGGTTAATGCCAGTGTTAGGAAGGGAACCTGTGTATTCTTTCTCACTCCCATCCAGCCCCTGTTCTAACCACTTGGACATGGTCTTTTCTAGTTTGCAAAATATAGACTTAGAAGATGCACCACTGACTCTGTCCATCAAAAGGATGCTTTTCAAAGAGAACACCTTGTTGCTCATTCCAGTCTAACTCCATTGGCATTAATAGTGATGTTTGGAGCTGTAACAAAGATGGTCAACTGACCTTTCATACAACAGAGGCAGATGGTACAGTGCTAAGAATAATAGCAATGGCTGTCAGACAGTCTACACCAAATTTCCAATATTTCTTATGCTTGTGGAGCAAAACTAGAGTTAGAAACTGCTAGACATTTTCTTCTCTAGTGTCGAGGAGCTACTGAAGCTTGCTGTGAAGCATGCCATACTAACTCACTCTTACTTCATGGGCCTGCTCTCCAGAAAACAATCAGCATGACTAGCTGAGTGGTTCTGAGCATGTCCCCAGAGCCATTCTTAAACTCTCTGCCGTGACTGAGCTTCTCAGGGCTATAAGTTGCTTCAGCCCTGGCAGAGGGGGAATCAGCTAATGAGGTGAACTTCCCCGAAGAATTCCTGGGTGCAATAGGGAAGTAGCATGGACAAGTTCTTTGGAGACTTTTCTTCAGGAGCATAAACACGGGTAAGACTCCCCAGTGTTCAGAAGGCAGGCAGAGCAGGATCATAGAAGCAGAACTGGACCCCATGCAAAATGAAGTTTTAAAATCGTGGCCTTTTTCAAAATGGAAATAAATGCTTTTTTTTTGTACAATACTCAGTGCAATGGGTATTCTACCTAGCTAAGAAATGGAGAAACAAACTCACAGAGATCAAAGAGAAACTCATCAAGGATGATGCAGAGAGTCAGTGGCAGGGATGGGACCAGCATTTGAATGTCCCGACTCTCAGAATCTCGTTCTAATCACAGGTCCACAGTGATTACTGTTGGATTTATAGTTTTGCTCTGCAATTCAGCAAAATATTTAAGCACGTTCATTTTAAGCATGGAGATAGTACTACTGAGTTCCAGCATAAAAACATTACATTCAGTGAGATTACCAGCATACTTAAAATTAAGCAAGTGGTTAAAGCTATGTTCACACCAGGATTGCTTTACCAATAAAGAAATATTGGCAAAGTACTCCTAGAGTGAGTACAACTGTACCAGCAAAGCTGCACTTTGTACAAGTAGAACAAAACTACACCCCAGGAGCAAAACAAGGTATGCCAGTAAAACTTCCATTTTGCTGTTTAGGTTCCTGCTATCACACACTGCTTCACACTTCTGCACAGCACAGGGATCACACACCTCTTCACACTTCTGATCCACAGGCAGACATGCCAGCAAATGCCTGTAATGTAGAACCAGTTTGTGTGTAGTGAAATTAGACTCTTCGCCTAATTGCATTCTCCATCTGAATAGGTTATAATTGTGTGTTCTGGTCTGGGTTGGGGTGGCGTGCTGGGATATGGGAGCCCCTGGGTTAAAGTCCCTACTCCCACAGTCACTTAGTGTGCCTCACTTTCCCATTTGTAATATGAGGATACTAGCACTTCCCTACTTCACAGGTGTATTCTGAAAATAAGTGGGTCAACAACTGTGAAGTCTTCAGACATTATTGTAATGAGAATTGCAAAAACAAAAGTAGACTGCCTATACACAGATAGAACACAAATTTGTGTACTTATGTAAAACCTTTTGAAATGGAATGAGACACATCAGTGGTTTCCAACCTTTTCAGACGTGAGGCACCCCTTGGAAAATGCCAGCTCTTAATTTTCACTTGTTTTTTGACTACAGAAAAATACTGGAGCAAATCTTTTGTTGCAAAGAGCCCAGAAAGATCACAACAGGTCAGAATGCTTTTAAAACTATGGATTCCTACTTGAAGTCTCTGCAATTATCTTGTGAATCATGTATGCACACCTACCAGTGCTAACACAGTGTATCACCCTTGAAAGAATCTCAAGGCACCCCAGTATGCTATAGCACTCTCGCTAAGGATCAGCAAGCTATATCAATGTAAGAATTTGTTCATATATAATCTTGGGATATTCAATCTAGACTGTGTATATGGAAATAAAATGACAGTTGTAATTTATGACAATGGCTTCACAGCTTGTCTCCCAGCAGCTCACATGAACTGCCCACCCCCCACAACAAGATACCCACTGATAGATCTAGAGAAAGAAAAGCATACTGTAAATCAGACTGAAAATGTTTGCCCTCAAACAACCACATTCATCTGTATGTCTATATTTAGATGAAGGGGAGGAAGAGAGAGAGAGAGAGAGGTTTCAGTGACCAGTTCAGATAATGTACTTATGAAGCTATCTGTGGCATTCTTACATTGTACCTATGACACTATGGAATTTATTGGAAAGCGTTTATCAGTTAAATGTCAGCAGCTGTGTGCCTCTAAATGGAACATACTTCAGCTCCTGGGCAATGGCAGCGATCTGTTCCACTCGATCCTGGTGGGCAGCCAGGTCGCTCTCAAAAGCTTCATGTTTCCTCAGCAAAGCCCGGAGCTCGGTCAGCGAAGCTGATTCATAATCCTTCTGCAGTAGGATCTGCTCTTTGCCTACAAATAACATAGAAGGAGCAGTCACTTGCTCACTTGCTCCTAATTCATTACTACAATGTCCATAAATTGAGGTGCAGCTGCTCTGATCCAAAATCCAGCACTGGTGAAATCCTGGCCCTACCAAGATCGGTGACAAAACTGCTTTTGCTGCTGAGAGTGATGGTGTTTAGGAGTGTGATTTTTAGGGGTGACCCTCTATTCCTGCAAAAGCCTTGCACAGACCCATTATACTAGCACAAGAGTGTTCTTGTTGGGGTAGCTTACTTCCCTCATTAAAGTGGTATAAATAAATCTTACTAGGAAAAGCTCTTTTTTGTTGGTGTAAGCTGCATCTATAGTAGTTATGCAAGCAAACCTTTTCTCAGTGTTGACCTGGCTTATGAAACCAGACACCAGATCTCTATATTCAAAACAAGTCTTAGTAATAAATCCATTAATCTCTGTCAAACTCAGGTCCCAAACCCCCAAAATCTCCAAAAATGACTGAGACATGTGGCTGCCTTTTTAAATGCTGTTGATTTTTAAAGTGAAAATACAGAAAACTTACTGACCTCTCTGAATTAGCCTCCTTTTACAATATGCTAATCCATAGAGTCAAAGATTTTTAAGACCAAAAGAGAATCATTATTTTGCTTGTATATATGCTCCTGTATCTGTGTGTAAATTTCCCTTGGACCAGAGTCACAGTCTGTGGTCACCGGTAGTATATTTTCATTAAGTAGGCTTTTAGGACTTCTACGTAGCATTTCTCTTCTGGTATTTCCTTGGTAGTCATTTATTGACTTGTATGTTTCTAACAACTACACGTGGTCCACTCAGGCAGTATGACTAAATTCTGTTTGGAAAGAGCCAGCAAAGGCTGTGTGCAAGGGATGAAGGGCATGCTGGGCGCAAGTAATGGAGGCAGTTGTGTATGATAGAGGCTATTACACAGATACTCTAGTGTTGTAAGGTCCCTAATCAACCTCATGCCAGCTCTGAAAGCTAGCACAGCCCCCTAAGAGTTCTAAGGTGAGCCTGGGCCAGTACTGGGACAGAGAACTATAACCTGGGAACTTGAGCTCAGGATAGGATTGAGCATCTGATCATGTAAATTGACATAATACTTATATCCAGCTGTTGTGATGATCCAGCAATACTCAAATGCTGAATTACTTAGCTAGAAGTTTGACACTGAACTGATTAAAAGTCTTCAACTGAATTTTACATAAAGGCTTGAATTTGGGAATTGAAAATCTCTGGGACAAGGATTAAATAAGAAAAGAATTGAATGTGTAAAATCTCTATTCATGGGGCAATATTTTGGCTGGCTGTGAGCAGCCATGATCTTAAAAAGCCCAGAGAAAGAGCCAGGCTGTTTTCCCTTTCTTCTTTTGTTCAGTTTAGCTTTGCTTTTGGGACTTTGGCTCAAGCATGGCCTGGATGTAGTTCTGTTTGGCCCTTAAAGTAGAAGACTGACTTTGTCCTTCCTGATGTTCAATGGACCTCATGTTGCTGTTAACTAAAATTGTACCTAGAACCTTCCTGGACTCACTGCAGCCCTGACTGACTTGTCACAAGCCCAGGCTGCAAACAACAAGAGAGACTGGGCACCAGCAACAAATCATGAGGTGATCTCTATAAAAATACCAGGTAAGAATATTAAAGTGGAAGTAATTAGCACACTCCAGCAGCCTCAGTGTCATGTGTATTCAGCATCCCCACACTTCAAAATAGTGGCAGGGGTGCTTTAACTAAAGGTCATCAAACAAGGTTTAGTTAAAGTGCCCCTGCCACCATTTTGAAGTGTGAGACACTGAATACATGAGACACTGCGGGTGCTTTAATTAAAGTGGGTCCCGAGAGCCACTTTATTAAAGTGCCCCCTCTCCCCGCACCTGAGTATGTGTAAAGACTTTCTTTAGTTTTCCATTAGACACTCAGCCAATGTAACTGAACGGTAAATTTAATTAACTTCATGTCCTATGAGTTAAAATGATGACTGTAGGGCAGAAAGCGCAAAGCTTTTGGGGTCATCATTGTTAAATTGAGGTTTGGAAAACTACCCAAATAACTTCCCAGTTAATTTTTGCTTGGCAAATACCCAGCAATTTTAGATCTATCTGAAACACTTTAAGCCAGGTCTACTTACCATATGCCCAAGTTTCATGAGTAGAAGCTTTCTGTCTAAATTTCTCAGCCAAGTGTTCAAGTCGTTCCAGCCTTCGTATTTCATTCAGCAACCATTCTTCATAGCCCTTCTCAGCCTGTTCAAGTCTTTGCCAAGCACCAGCAATATCCTGTAAAATGTTGGAGGGAGGGAGGAAGGAAATTTTTCATTTTTACCTTGCATCTCACATGTCTTTACCCAAAGTCACAGACCACGCAAGACTTTAATATGTTGCTCTCAGAATGGAAATGTATGTCCAAAATGTAAATGATAGGCCCCCAAAACCAGGCCAGCAAAATCTGTACAAATGGGTGCAAAAAACTGTTGCTCAGGAAAAAAGGACTGCATGCTGTCATCTGTTTAATTCTTGCACGTATATTTTACATTATATTTTACACCTTGCCCTTCTACTGCAGATAATTCAGAGTGTCCTCAAAGTAGGTGTTCATTATCAAAACAAAAATGCCTTGCTTGTAGAAGCTGACAGTGACAAAACAATCAATTTGCACGTTTTCATGTTGCTGTTATCTAAACAATGTACAGTATGTATTGTGCTGACAGCTAAGAAAATACTGTATGCATGTGTGTGCACATGCATGAAAAGAATATTTTGTGAGCCCTTAGAGAACTACAGACACCAAAACTAAGCTATGCTGGCAATCTCAGGGGGGAGGCAGTGGAGGGGTATGGGAAAGCTAGGCATACTTTTAAGCAATGTTCATAAAACTTGAAACATCAGATTAAGTGCAGTATAAAAATCTGCTATATTCATCAGCTAATATACTGGAAACTCATGACTTATCAGGAGATGAGAATTCTTTCTAGAAACTGTTCTTGTCTCCAAAGTTTAGGAACAAGGACCAATTTGATGAAGAATGCTGAAAAATACAGAAAAAAACTAATGTATGGGAACTACAACAAATCAACAGATGCCTTCCTTCAAACAGATCACTGAATTTAGCTTTGTTAATGTTAATATTCAGATATCCCTGACCATCCCAATAGCAACAACAAAAGAATATGGGCCTCTGGTTTAACTTACTGAAACCATTTTCCCCTCTGATGGCATGAAGGCCGGCCTATTGCTGATCCTCAGTTTTGTCTGTAAGGTGTTGAAGTTGATCTCCAGCTGACATTTTTCCTGGACTTTGGGAGGCTTGTGCTTGCGACGATAGTCTCGGAAGTCCTCTAGTTTCTTCTGCATGGCCTGCATGGTTTTCTCGGGGGTCCTGTTTTCCAGCCAAGGGATTGTGCGACGAATCCATTCTAAGAGCTGTCAAACCCATGCAAACAATTAGAACCCAAAAGACAAACAAAACCAAAAAGCCTGAATGTACAAACCCCATTGGCCTTTATCCCTACCACGTTATTCTTGCCAAAAACAATTATTTCATGGCAGCAAAGCAAAAGATTTTTAGAAGTGACTAGTCATTTTGGCTACTTTTCTTAAGGAAAAAAATTATCTTAATATTTTCGGTTTAAGGGGAAGAAACTTTTCAAACTAAAACAAACAATGCATTCAAGATGTGTGCCAGAAGTTCTTTTATTGTCCCAACGTAGAAATCCTCAAAGGTCTGTCTATCCCGCATGCTTACATGGTATGTTACTATAACATCTGATCACTTTACAACCCTTTTAACATACTTCCTCTCACAACACTCCTGTGAGTTGTGCTTGCTAACATCCTTATTTTACAGTAGCAGAACTATCTGAGACACAGATATTCTTGCAAAGGGCATACAGGAAGTCCATAACACAGCAGGGATTTGAACCTACATCTCCCAAATCCTAAGCTAGTGCCCTATTAAGTAAACTTCCCTCTTTGAAGGCCGCCTTTGCAATACTTTAACAGTGATCTGTTACAAATCATTCAATGAACATACGGTCACCTATGTTTCATGAACATAATACCCATGTGTTATGAAGACAGTTTTCCTTACCTCACTTGCTAGCCGTTCATACTCTTCCATCAATCTTTCATTTTCTTGATTCACAGCAAGTACCTTGCATATCCGATTAGCTGCAGTCTCGGCCTGTAAAACACAACAAATAAACAGAACATGTCTGCCGCCACATTTACCATAGGGTTTCTAGTCTCGATCACAAACGGATACAAAATTGGAGTAAGACGAATGTGACTGCTGCAAATAAATAATGCAGTGCTTATTGTTGTACCACTTTATTCTTCTCAGAATTAACGGGACAGCTTTGTCACTTCGACACCCTGTGCAACTCCATTGCCTGCAACAAGGTGAGCAGGGAGCAAGTACCTATAGAATTTGTTCTAGATGGGGAAGTTTATAATGCGACACATAGTTTCACACTATAATTAACAAGTAATTAATAACTTACTTACACAGAGGTTTAGATCATTGTGCATGTTAAATTATTAGGTTAAAAAAATCACGCTAGAATATTATTAGGTCTGTTAGCGATACTGGAAAACAGCCCCAAATACTTTACAAGGCCCAATTCACTCAGTCTGTGGAAGAACCTGAATATGCATAGATGCTCAATGTCTACCTTTTTATGCAAGTTAAATCTGGAGTAACTCCACTGGAGTCAAAGGAACACTGTATTTATTTAAGTGTACGTGGCAGCTGATTGCTATACCAGAGATCCTAATCCTGTATGGAACAGGAGTTTAGATACCATTATGGCATCATAACTCTAGACTCCCCAGAGTCTGGGTTGGTGTGCTGATGCTACTATTCATCATTCCAACAGTGATTATTTCCTCTGTTTACCTCATCTTCCCACAATTGTATTTACTTTATCTATTGCTTGCGTCAACACCAGTATAGATTATTAAACCTATTAATATATTTTTATTATATGTGCATAAAACACATAGTACAAAGGGTACTAATTCACTATCATGCCCTGTAGACACTACTAAAATAAATTTTACTCCTTTATTTTGGCCTTTTAATTGAAAAAAATGGTTTTGAAGAACAAACAAAACATGAAAACTGGGTAAAAAGAAAAACCCTGGA
This sequence comes from Alligator sinensis, assembly GCF_000455745.1. Taxonomy (NCBI): domain Eukaryota; kingdom Metazoa; phylum Chordata; order Crocodylia; family Alligatoridae; genus Alligator; species Alligator sinensis. Next base: position 2,361,844 of record NW_005841854.1, on the reverse strand, counting down.
GTGGTTTTGAGTTAGTGCTTCCTTTTCATGTGGCTACTTTTTCTTCCTGGATAAATTAACACAGGGGATGTACCTCAGCTATGCAAAGAAGAACCTATGCATGCCTTAGTAAGGTGATGCTAGCACCACCTGGTGATGCTGTAATAAACCAGGATATAATTATCAGGCTGAAAGGAAAAGTTACCCCCTAAATTGAGAAGGAAAGAAACATCAGCTATCGGCTGTCATAAAACATTTTTCAGCAAAATGGCTTACGTCTGTTTCTGATTTAGAAGTATATGAAGCAATGTAGGGGGAAATGACCTGGTTATAATTAAAAGGGATCCATATGGCCAGCATGCTGATGACATTCTTCTATTCTTACTCAGGCGGAATAGCACTTTCTTCCATAAATGATCCCATTGGTGTCAAAGGGACTCAGGCATCTCAGTACTGCTGAAAATTCCACTAAGTGTATCAGCCTTTTGACATATTGAAATAGATTTTCAAGTACCTTTCTCTCTATCTTGATTAAATGAAAACAACCTTTTTGAAATACCTAAATAAAGACATTCACAACTGAGATGGTGCTAGAAAGATGGGAATGCTTATTTGAATTAAAAAAAGGGGAGAAAAAAAAAAAGATCAAACTTGCTACAGAACATTTAGCTGAGTCAGATTCAAGTGTGGGTTACAAACAAGCATTTGTGCTCAGACAATACTTGCAAACATTAATACAAACCGCAAAGACCTAAATTATGTGAAACACTCATGGACTTCAGAAATAGCAAACCAAAAAGCCCAGCAACACAAAGGGACAGTTGATTAATACCTGCTCTGCTCCAGCAAAAGCATGGTAGAAGCAGGAGACATAAGTCATGATAGCTCTCTCATCAGGTTTGGGAGTGTTCACAATATCTATAGTGAGGAGGGAGAAATAAAAACAAAACAAAAAATCGAGGAGTAGAAAACAAGGTGAACAAAAGAACACGCAATATGCTTGTTATCCTGCCTTGCAGTTCTTGTTTTTTGTATTAAGCCAGTGTTTGCCCAATGCTCTGTAGTTCAGAAACTATTCAAAGATGGAATAAATCATCTGTTAGATCTACTGGTGCTGGCAGAAAAAAAAAATAAATTAGTACATTAAAACTCAAACTGAAATTACATAAACAGAGAGAGGAAATGTTTTCACATCAATGTTTTCATCAGGACTGGATCCTGCACACATATTGCTATCATTACTACTCAGAGGAGTAATGACGTTAAATTTAACTGCACAATCTGTCTGCATAAGAATTCCTCACATGTTAGAGGAATGATCATGTTAGAGGAGTTAGAGTTGCAGGATCAGGTTCATATTTATCTACTTATAATGTGACCTGTCAGCTAAGGTGTGTAAGAAGTGGGTTTACATAGCCCACTAAATTTTAGCTGTTTTGACCCCAGAAGAACTGCCCTAGAAGACAACTGTTATTTTTTAATACTATGTATCAGCCCACTACTGGTAATGGCATTTGCGTTGTGTAGAATTCTATAATTATTTTTACTCTTTTCACTATGATACCAATCCATATTCCAAAAAGTCTATATGTGATTTTTGTGTCTACAAGCATTTTATGTTTCTACACATTTGTACTTACCATAAAATGTTAACTCTTAAAAATTCCAGAGAGCTTAAGAAAAGGATTCATGTTCTGAGCTTCTGTTATGATTTGACAACAGTAGCATGAATAATATCCAGCAGAGGAAAAAAAAGCAACTGAATTGTTTTGGAGATATCTATTTCCCTGTGAGTTTGTTATTTTTATTTTGCTTTTTAAAATTGGTCCAAGTCAATACACAGTTTCAACTGGAGACAAGTATGTCTACTATCCAGTTCATCAACCAACTAAGGATGCCCCTGTTGGATATTATTGGTAAATATACAGAATAAAGAGAGAAAGGTATGATTCTAGCGAACAAACAACTGGCTATATGGCTACCAACTATAGAAAGACAGGAGCTCACAAAGAAAATGAGGCAACAGAAAATGAGGGTCTTGCTCAGCTCTAAAAGGCTCCTCAAGGAGCTAGTGGGGAAAAGATCAGAAGGGTAAAGCTGCCAATAACCCCACAGAAAGTGAAAGGTGAGATCTGATCCATCTTCTACAACCTCACCTTCTGAGCCCCAGCAAATGCATGGTAGTAACAGGAAACATAAGTCATAATGGCTCTTTCATCTGGTCTGGCAGTGTTTACTACATCTGTGTAGAAAGAAGAAGAGTGGTTAACCACTCAGTCCAATGACAATATCATTCCAGAAGATGATGATGTCATTTCACATGCTGAATTAAAAAGAAATTCATCATTATTCAGCTTGTTTCCTTTTCCTGATGTCCTCTGGCGCTCAGGCTTTAAGAACTGACACATAAAACAGTATCAATTTCTCTATGTGAAATGCTAAAATACCTGACTCAGCAGAGTGTACAGAACAGCACTGCCATGTTGTGCAGCTTTGTTGGAGATCCAAGCCTTCAAAAGGTGCAGGCAAGGTTGCCAGATCTAAAGTCAAACCTATTGGAATCATTTTTGTTTTTGTTTTGCATCAGTGTGAAGCCAGAGTAACTTCACATGAGGTACTAGACTTGCTTCAGAGTTAACCCTAATGCACTGATATGACATAGAGGTACATGTGAAGCATGTTAACATAGCATCCTTCTGTACTATGTGCCCTGCTCTTGCATTCCTATGAATAGACAGGATACTGATATGCATCAGACACCTGCATAACATGAATATGTGAGCTACTGCAACCCAGAACAAATCTACCAGCTCTTGAGTCATACTGTATTCTCAGTAAATATTGTCTTAAATTATTGCAGAGTTTAACCCTTTGACTGTATTCTCAGTAAATATTGTCTTAAATTATTGCAGAGTTTGACCCTTTGACTTGAAAGCCTGATGGGTTTGTCACCACTATGAGAATACGTCATTAAAACTATGGTTAGGATATGCTTGAAGTTTGGATCCATTGATAATGATGGTCCTTTTAGCCCTCTGTAACCGATATGGCAGAAGATCATTGGTTATTAGTGTAGAGGGTTTTGAGTGTCATTAGCATTAACTGCAAACAATCGCCATGCACATGCAAGGCCATTGTAAGAGTGGGATAATAATGATGTGAAAAGATCAAAAGAAAAAATTACAATTTTAATATTCATTTGAAGTTTTTCTACCATAATAATCAATTAATCTAAAAATTGAGCATATTAAATTATAAAATTTAATTAAAAATGGATGGCACACATATCAGCAGATTCACATATTCATAATCAGTTCACTTTTTTTTCTCTCTCTCTCTCAAGGTATAGAAGAGGATATGAGATACAATATTTAAAGAAGTTAAACAAAGTTTCTCAAATTGCATATGAAGAGAAACCACAGAGAGAGTTACATCTATGAAAAAGAGATGGTAGATGCATACAATTTTATAGTAAAAAGAATCTACTGTTTTTTAAAACAAATCATATTACCAGGCAAAGAGACAATGGATTTTGAAGCATGACAGCAATGCTAAAAACACTCTTCACTGAAGTGATTGCAGGTTGGATTTCCTAACACTTGCTTAATTCAATTCCTATTGATTTCAATAGCAGCAGACAGGCCAAGGCTGAGCACTTCAGATAATTCTATCCATTAATGCTGATCACCTGACAAGGCACCCAATCAGAATTAATGTGCTTAAAGAAGTACACTTGAACCAGCCTAAAAAATTCTTATCTTTTGGTGTTACTCACACCTGAAATACAGCAGATCGCATACTTCCACAAAGCTCTATGCAAGTCTCTTAACATCGTATTAATATTATCTGTAGAAAGATTCTATAGAGCATTTTAAAGGGAGGATTGAATATGGAACTATTCATTAAAACTCACCATTATACAAATATTAAAATAATATAAAAAGAAAACACTAATTTTCTAAGTCTCTGGTGTGGGATGCCAAATGCTAACTGTACATTTGGAAAGGAGTATATGAATTATCTTTCTAAAAGCTCAATCCCAGCATCAAGCAATGTTGCTACGTTTTAAAACTGTGAGTATCCTTGAATTACTTGCATTAAATTTTAAACACTTAAAGAAATGGGATTATCTTTTCATTCTGTATGTGCATAGGTCATACCACCTGAGGAGCATACTTTTTGATTAGGGATCAAGGAGGTTGCTGCAATGTAAATAAGAGAGGATAATTTTATTATTAACAAATTAAAAAGTATGAGGTTCTCTAGCACTCAGGAATCAAGATGCAAGAGATCATTTTAAAAAAAGAAGCATCAGAAAGAGGTTAAGTTTAAAGTACTGTCTGAAGAATTGTTTTATTTATCTGTTTTCAAGACTTGTTTTTATTTTAAGGCACCCTGAACCTTTTTAGGAAGGGTAGCCTGGAAGTCAACTGAATAAACATACATACATGTGATGATTCATGTATAAACAATTATGAAAATTTGTCATGCCAAGGGTAATACATGTTTTGCTGCCTACCTCTCATTAAAATACATTAAAGATGATAGCTCTCACCTTCTGCATCCAACATCTTAGGGATATCCAAATGTTTTTCTGCAATTTCCATTGCAAGATTTATATTTCCTAGAGGGTCATCCTGCACAAAAGAAGAAAGTATAACCAGTTAAGCAACAGAGGCTTTTCTTGAAGCAATAATAATACAGTAAGTATACTGAAAATTATTCTGTTTGATCCAAGAAAAGGGATTTTCCTCAACTAGACACTTGAGTCAAAACTATTATTCTTCAAAATCTCTCTATATGCAGCATCTGTGTAAATCAGAGCCATCCAACTCATGGCCTGTGGGCCCCTGTGGCCACCTCTCCTACTGCTATGCAGTGGGGCAGGACCCAAGAGAAATGCAGGGCTGCATGCTGCCCGTACAGCTTGAATAGCGGGAGGTGGGGGGGAGAAGGGATCCTGGGACCCTGCCCCTCCAGCATACAGCCTATATAGTGTGCAGTCCCCTTCCCATCTCCTCTAAGTTGGAGAACCCTGATCTAAATTGATCTGTCAAATCAATCTCACGCTACATTTTTAAGTGCAAATATTCATAACCTACTAGGTGCCATTAGGAGCATGCTGCAGATTTGTTCTGGGGTAGATTATTTAATATAGACAAATAGATCTCTGTATGTATGTATAGATATACTTATATGTATATAGCATACATAGGACAAAAGCTGAGTTCCACCATGTCTCCCTCAGCCAAATACACTTTTTGGAGTCTTGCATGGCATTTCTCCATAATCAGGTGAAACTCAATTGTAACAGATTGTAAAATGATTTGGACCTTTTTTGAATAATTTTTAAGCATGCACACTAGGGCAGAATTAGTGGTGTAAGGCATAAGAGAAGATGCAGAGGAAATGCAGATGTCTCAGTAGAGTCATACCAAGAGATAAGGTGAAGCAGAATTTTGTTTCATGATTTAACCATCTCTGCTGGGAAGCTGAAGTTAGTCCTCACTGGGCACGTCTACATGTGATGCTACTTCCGCATAGCAATGCACTACAGCAACATAGTTTGTCGCTATGGAGACATAGCATCAGCAGGCACAAACTGTGACACCAATGCTATGTAGTGATGAGCTACTTCATTATAGTGTGTTGCTACAGTGACGTAATGTCTAAAAATAGCCATGCACTGTCGGGACGGGGCAGTAACAGCTGTTATTGCGCCGTCCTTTAGTACTTCCAAAAGAAAGTACTAAATGACGGTGCAGTAACAACGGTGCCATGGGGGCACATGTAGATGTGCCCACTGTATCATATTACAGGTGGTGATCGTGTAAGAAATTCCTAATGTCCCTAATTCCTAAAATGTGTTGAATTGGTGTGAGGCCACATCCAAACTGCTTCTCTCTTGATCCAGATCCACTAATGAAGAAATAAGTGCCTGCCTAATTGTAGGTCTGGAGTTGTCAGGTGGGTAGGTGGGTCTGATTTCTTTGACAGTGAATCTGGGTTCAGGAGAGAATCATTAAAGGCATAGCCTTAAGTCTCCCAAACTCATGAGAGGTCTTGGTGCCTGAAAAATGTCTTATGGGTATTCTCAAATGAGAGAAGAACTTCTCTTCAGAACAGACTTGGGATCTCCCAGTAGGTAAAATGATTTTTTGTAAGGAACTTCTTCATTTCACATTGGGATACAAGTACTGGCCTACAGTGGGAGCTTGTCTCATGGGCGTTTTTTTATGGCACTAGTGAAAATAATGAGATTTAACTGACAGTGATTATTCCAAGTTTCATGGAAGCTTGTACTTCATACACATAATGGATATGAAGTGTCAATTTTCTGTGAATTATTCAGACAAAAGTAATATCACGACTAGCACCTATTTCTAATGAATGGAGCTTGCTAGTTCTTTTTTTTTTTTTTTAAGAAATATTATCAGGAAAGTTAGTTATGAAAAACAGTTTGAATTCATAAGACCTAATGATCTGGGTTCAGTTGAACTTATTTTTATAAGTCACATCTTTATCATCAATGTTACCATCAAATGCATTTCATTAGCAATTTATATTCTATACAGCATTGTCGTTTAAAAAAGCCTTAACATTGTGCACAATAGTTAAAACCCATGACTTTATTATCAACTATATATTTATGTATATGCCACTGTGCGTATAAAGCATGTACAGATAACATAGGCAACAACTTGTTGTGGAAAGTGAATATATAGCTATTCCTAGACTAAATCTAAGCAAGACTAATTGACTAATTTAAGACACTGTTGATGAAAGATGGGCAACTCCCGTGTGGATTAGTCAATGATTAAACAACGCTTAACTGGAGGAAGATTTGCTTAAAATGAAGCTGGGAGACCTCAACCACCCATTCCTTCAAAAAATAAAAAGTATCTCTATTACTACAGCAGCAATACCTTGTATAACTTGCCATAATCAAAAAGATCAGGCCTTTGTCTATGGATAAAGGCATTGAGACCAAGGCCATCCTTCCAGCTACAAGTCCACACAAAAGGTAGATTGGCAAGAAAAAAACACATGCAACAGAAACAGATATCATGCCAAAAGAAAGACATCAAGCCAGTTGTTAATACACGCAAAACAAGTAGTCAGTCAAACACAGCAAGAAAAGGATATTAGGATCTTCCTGAACATGGTCTACAGGGTGCAGCTCCAGTCACTGTTTGAAATCTGACCCATTTTCATTTGGGAATTTCTGAGAGAAACACTTTTGCTGAGTCACATTTGTTTGTGTTCTGTTCTTTCGCCACATATAAGTAGGGTGATTTTACTAGGAAGGTACTCTATATCATGGGCCAAGTTCTCAATAGGCCTTCAAAACTGTTAGCCTTTGTTTATGTCATGGCTAAGTACATTTTCAAACATGAACAGCTGGCCTGAGTACTTCAGTGAGTATGTATGTTCACAGAAGTGTGGCTGATATTTTGCCCTGTTGATTTAGATTTGTATTACTAATTGTATTGGAACTGTGTGGCAAATGATGTGAAGAACGGTGAGGGTATGGATTAGCGTACTTTTTAACCACGTCAAGAGGGGGGACAGCTGCCACTTAGGAGTGTGCATCATTTGCTAAATTGCAATTATTCCAAATCAAATAGCTGGAATTCGGTAGTATTGAACAAATTAAGACCATGATGAACATTTTACCTGGCTGGTATTGGAGGGTATGTCAAGACAGTCTTATTTCAGAGGACAGGAAATTGTCCAAAGGAGAAACTACAATATTTCACTTTTTCTTCTAGCACTATTCATGTGCCACTACCTGCAGCAAATCTGAGACTTGTGCTTACCTACATTCCCAAGAGCCACCAGTGTCCCAGACCTGATAGCTGAGATCATTACTATTTTTTCTCTTTCCTTCCTTTTGTACAATTTCAAAACCAGTAAAATTACCAGTTTCTGCCACAGTCTGATCAAGCCATCTGGGCCCTCTACATTCTGTTTTGTGATACTATTAAGCTCTCCATGTTTTGAGACCCAGTGATGTTAGGGTACTTGTTTTGTCTGGACTTGTAGGGATATGGGTGAAATTTTGATAGAAAATTTCTATCAATGAATATTGCTTCATACCTTTTGATTTCTAGGTCTAGTTATTTCCCAAAAGCAATATTTACTCTAAAGAAACTTCCAACATAACCATGGGCCTGATTCTTGACTGTTCTGCAGTTTGCACAGTCATTTTCACCACTGAAAAGAGGGTGTAGAACGTTATCATCAATGTGACTGGAAAACGCCAGTTCATTAGAAAATTGATACCTACTTTGCACTGATGTAAAGGAGCGCACAAGTTGCCTACTTGCAGAGGATCAAGCCAAGCATATGTTATAATAAAAATAATCAATTGACTGCATTTTTATCATTGTACACCCTCGGAGGCTACAGTATAACTTTTTAATAATCATAATCTTGACGAATGCGTGCATGTGTTAATGGGGAGAGTGGTTTCCTTGTTTCCTCAAGATCAGTTTTGGCAGGAGGTTGCAAGGCCAGTCAAAGTTAGTAAGTACACCTCAGCTCATCCTTCAGGGAACATGCTAAGCAAACAGGAAGTGAACCAGATCGCTGCAGGACAGCATGCTCTGCCACCCAGACTGAGGACCTTATTTAGCTTGGAGTAGTCAATAAGATCAGGTCGGTGTCTGTGGATAAGTGCACATAATCCAAGGCCATCTTTCCAGCTTTGCAACAATAGGAAAATAAAATGGAAAAATAAGTTAATACAATCATGACATTTTACAGTTTGCAGTTTGCTCAAGGCTTAGATGTATGCTCCTCTGGTATATCCAGGTAATGATGTCTCCTCACAGCAGGGCAATTATTAAGCTGTGTATTAACTCTTCTTCAGTCTTTGTATTCCTGATCATGCTATTGGCAGACAAGGTTCTTTGAGTAAATATGATATCTTTTATTAGACCAACTAAATAGTTGGAAAAATTGTCCTTTGCAAGCTTTCAGGCACAAACACAAGCCTAAAAGCTTGCAAAGAACAACTTTTTCAACAATTTACTTGGTATAATAAAAGATATCACATTTACCCAAAAAACCTTGTCTGCCTATGTCCTTAGACCAACATGGCTACAACCAATGTGCCATATCATGTTCTTGGCCTTTATACAGTATAATACTATGCAAAAAAGCTCTGAGGTGACTCTATTTGATGCCCTGGGACAAAACAGAGTTGTTTGTCTTTCAGGTGCTAAGCATAATCTCTCATTACCTAAATGGAAGTACATGTTCATAATGACAATGAAAGAATGAAGTCTGGATGAGACTTCCAAGAGATCTTATTCAACCAAGGAATTTTTCCAGTGTCATCAATAAGATAAAATTATAATATCATAAATATATTTTTCATAAAGGAATGTACGGTCATGATGGAAAACAGACTTAATTTATTTATATACACTATATATAAGATGGATCTTATCCTGAAATCTGCTCAGCACACCTGCACTTCCTACTGACAACACTACAAGTTTCATAGATTTCATAGACATTAGGGCTGGAAGGGACCTCAGGAGATTATCAAGTCCAGCCCCCTGCCCCAGGGGAAGTAAGTCAGCCAGGGTCAAAGGATCCCAACAAGATAAATGTTCAAATGTCTCTTAAAGGAGTCCAGAATAGGTGCTTGCACCACCTCTGGCAGCAGTCTGTTCCAGGCCTTGGGGACTCGGACAGTAAAGAAGTTCTTCCTTATGTCCAGCCTGAAACGATTTTGGAGGAGTTTGTGACCATTGGACCTTGTCATCCCTTGGAGCGCTCTGGTGAACAGGTGTTCCCCCAGATCCTGATGTACACCCCTTATGTACTTATAGGCAGCCACCAGATCACCCCTGAGTCTGTACTTTTTCAGGCTGAACAGTCCCATGGCTCTCAGCCTCCCATCATAAGTCCTGTTCTCCTGCCCTCTGATCATGCACGTGGCTCTCCTCTGGACTCTCTCAAGCTTCTCCACATCCTTTTTTAAATTGTGGAGCCTAGAATTGGATGCAGTACTCCAGCTGCAGCCTCACCAAGGCAGAGTACAGTGGGAGGATGACGTCCTGAGAAATTTCAGATGCTCCGTACACCTCAGAATCAGAACTGACAACACTGACTCTGGAGACAATCTTTACAAATGGAGCCATTATAAATCTGCCTTTTGAGAACCTTTCAGAGCTAATTTACAACCATAAGTTCTGGGCCTGAAAAATACCTATTGCAGCTGAGATGATACCAGAAGCCACGGGGCAGGTGAAGAGTACAAAATCACCATGCACAAGCAAGAGACAATTCTTAAATAAAAAATTAATGCAATTGCTAAAATACTTTCTGTTACTCAAAAGTCAAAATCCAATGAACCTAAGAGTTCTGTGACCCTATGAATCCAGTGACCCTAAGTATCAAACTATGATAAAAACATATTCTCTATGCAGTAACATACAGTATACAACAATAAAAACCCTTTAGGACATAGGATCAGAAGCAAGAACTGAAGAAAACATATCCTCTGCTTTGAATGCAAATGTAAATCAGGGCTCTGGAGGAATGGGGAGGGTTGTTTATTCTCTACAGAGTATGAAAGACAAAATATGCAAATTTAAAACATTAAGGTTTTGATCCTATGGATGGCTGCCCATGTCTGCATGATGCTCTACTGAAATCAGCTGTTATCTATTCCTGCAGAATACACCATATCAAATTCCGATTCATTTAAAGCAACAGAATAAATAAATTAATACATGTTATTTGTTCTAAAATATTTATAAACTGTAGGTCTCTGTATGAATTATATGAAGACCAAGGCAATGGAAACTAAGATGGAATAGCCCTTTAATAAGGAATCTGATTACAACTACATTGCTCTTTGAGCAGAACTCATTCCAGGGTTCATGTGTTGGTGAGCCAGATCATCTGAATAGCCAAGGCCACAATTGATGTGAAGCTGCTAATATAAGCAACGTGCCTGTGACCTGGAAGTCAGAGGCAGATTTTCATTAAAGAAACAAAAAACGGCTGAGCCGTCCCTTCTGTCTCCAATTCAAGTAATGCTAATGAACTTGATTCCAGTATTGGATTTGTTTGAAGTGTTTTGCTTTTCTTTTGAGCTACATTTTCAGCACTTTGTGAAAGTTATTAACATAATGTCAGACTGAACAAATAAGGGTGATTCCACCATAATGGAATAAGTGTTGATAGTATTACATGCATTAAACTGGAATTTGGCCCCTAAGGTTCTAATAATGACATTCAGAGGCTGCCGTTAGAAAGTCAGGAGTGTTCCTGGAATAGAAGCCATTCATCCAATACCATTGTGTGGTCACTTTGGACAAATGCTGATTTTTATATAGTAACTATGGAAACAAGCTAAGAGCATTTTGCCCCAAACACCAAGTTATATTAAAAATGCAATTGTGCTAACAAAACTAATACTATGAGGGTGCAACAGAAGAGGACAGAAAAAGTCTTGGTTCATGGGTTATGGTCAAATTATGCTTTCGCTTACAGTTGTACAAAACTGTGAACAAAATCTGACTCAAAGCATGTTAGTTGATCAAACCCCATGGGATTTTACCTGAGGTGGAAGTTCTGAATGTTCACATTTCTGTAAGGAGCAGTTTTCCTTTGACACCACAGCAGCAGCCCTTCTTTAGCAGAGGTCTCTATACAGGACACCAGAGAGAAAACAGGAGACTGAAAAGGAGCCCAGACCATTTCCTAGCATTTTAAGTTCACAACCTAGAATTCATTAATATCTGTCATTTATCCAGGGGGCTGCACAAAATACGTTGGAGGTTTCAATCCATTTCCAAGTAGACAAGTATGCCTGCCACAGAACACAATGGCAACAGAACAGTTTGCAGCTTTGTTGACAGGCTCAACATGAGGCAAGGGCTGAATGGACCACAAAGGCTGAATGACTTCTGACTCTACAGCTGGTTCTCTTAGGTCCAGCCTATAATTCATGCACAAAAGTCTAGCACCTTTTGCATATTCAGAACTGATTTAAAGAGAGATATATGGTTAGTAAGGAAGGAAATATACCTATTCAGATGAGATTTGCAAAGAAGTGAAGAGATATAGGTATTTGTTCCAGAAGGCAGGAAGTGTAAAAGCTGGCAAGATAATGGGGAAATGGCAGAAGCAGGGTAGATGGAAGTGAGGGTGGATCCAGAAGAGAGCGGGGAGGGGTTTGATGGTGCAGTTGCAGACCCCTTTGATTCCTGCTCCATTCAAAATTTAAAACAAACAAGCTGTCAGGAACAGTGGCATTTCTATTCAGGCAGAGCTGAAGAAACAACTGACTCCATGGTTCATTATTAGCTACTTGATCCCTGCTAATCTCTTCACTCCATAGGTGTTAACAACCCTTCATCTTCTGCTAATCAAGCTCTCCTGTCTGCCATCTACTCCTAGCAATGCTTCTCTGCTTACCACCAGCATGCCCAATAAAGGTGTGCCATTGCCCAGGACCCTGTACTGCGTGGCTTTGTTCCTAGAAGATTTGAACCTATAACAAATCAGAGATGGCCAAGAGAGGGGCAGGGATGAAGGCAGATCAAACGGTGCAGTGTTGCAGTCAGAGGCAAGAGGGATTTGCAAATATGAGGCAAAGAGGTAAGTTGGCAGTCAGCATCCTTGAACTGAAAGGGCGGATAAAGGGCAGGACCACAGAGTGCATCACCATATAAATTCCAGATAGCCTGAAGTCCAGATGGCATCCCAGGAAGGCTGCTGTAATTTAGATAGGACCTTATAAAAATACTGTCTGTGGCCTGTGCCGTGGTAAGGGTGAAATGACCATGTCCCCAAACACTGATCTAATTGCCAGCAGGGGGTATCTCACTGCATCTTTTTCAGTGAATAATCAGAGGACTTTTGTTCTTAATGCCACCAACTCTACCACACAATTCACTTTACAAATGTGTCACCTCACTTTTCAGTGATGTAACTAAAATAATGTTTTAAACCAAACCATATCAACTCAGGTTGACATAACGCTGTCCCAACAATTTTAAGAAAGCCAGAGTCATATTCTTACCTTCTACTGAAATATCCTGAATAGCAAAACGAAGGATGATAGTCCAGATCATACCCAGGGTCATTTTCACATTGCCATCAACAATTTCTAAGGTAAACAAAAAGAAAGCATAGTATTAATGAAATATGGTTTGCTATGTATTGTCTTACTTTAATCATGCTCCAGTCATTTGTTACATAGGCAGCAATACAGTTCTTAGTTACAAAGAGCTTCTTTTAGTTACTTTTTCAACAGGATCGTGCTTCTGTTTCAATTGTGATAAACTTGAAAATTACTTATGGTTACAGTCACCTAACACCTTCATAGTAAATGGCTTTTATTCAGTTAATTGCATCTTTCTGAAGCTTTCACTTTTTGGGCTGACTTTTCTATAGGATGAATCTTTGTCTGAGGGGGAAAGTTTGAAAGTTTGCATAAAAACAACCTCGCAAAGCAAATGAAAAAAAATAATTTTTGCATATTTTAAACAACTCCTAAATTACCAAGATGCTTTAAAAAATAATACACATAGTCCATAGCTGAGGCCAGATTTTCAAAAATGCCTGGCAGTCAGCAGCCCCAGCTAAGAGCATTGGAAGCTACTTGTTACTAAGCGTGTTTGAAAACATGCCACAGGATGTAGTTGCACCTTTTAGTTGCACCTTTTGGTTTGGCCAAGTTATGAGGGATTTCATTTAAAAAACAACAACAAGAAGAAAGCACTTGGGTATATGCACTGTTTGGTATACATTTTTCAAGCATATATTAAAAATGTCTTGTCAATAGGCACATGCACTTATATCATTCAAATGGCACCTCTGCAGTTTGAGAATCTAGCTCCAGACATGGTATATGTTTTTAATAATGCAATAATTAGTGCTAAAAAGATTACCAGTTTATTATTTTTCCACTTCACCCTTAGGGGTTCCTCCTAATTTTTTCAAGGGTTTTCCTTCCCTGCTCACAGACTTCATGGGACATAAGCATTGCCATCATATTGGCCAGAAAAATGATCAATCTTCTGAAATGCTCCATGAATTATACAGAACTTGAACCTTCTCAGTCAATCAAATATAGCCAAATAATTGTTTCTATTTCCATGCCCCCCCACAACTTATACATTTCCTTGAACTCAAAATGCAGCATGTCTCTGATCCGCATAATTACTATAGTCATTTTTTCATTTCTCAAAATGTACAGTACATGAATTGCAGTACTCAGAGGGGCATTGCTGATTGGCTGACAATCAGTACATGGATTTGCATAATCACTGTATAATTATTTTGCAGTAGCTATGCTGCAAGTATAGGAATTTTTTTGCTTTCACTGGCTACAGCAGTTTCTCTCCTCATACTGTTCCTGATGGAATATTCACACTAGTTGCCAGCTTCATCTTTTTGGTCTCTTTAGGTGAAAAAGAGCCAAAAATGTGTGAAGAACAAGGAAAGAATACAAAAAGATCAGGACAAGGAAGTTGTTAAATTGCTAAAAATGCTAATGTGATAAAAAAAAAGTTCTTTTTCTCCTCCTCCACAAGCCACCAGAAATATTATCCCCAAAGTAATTCTTATATTTGTGTGTACATTTCCCTTCTTTACTTTGGGAGAACTAGAATCCCTATTTTTCAGTTCACTCCAGAGCTCACATACACAAAATTGTATCATAAGTATTCTAGGGAAAAGAGAAGAATCTGAAAATTTTCAAATATTAATATATAGTTTTACAACTATTACTCCCATTTTACAAGAAGAAAGAAAAAGAGAGAGTTTTCAGCAGAACTAAGCTAGATCTCCCGGGTGTTCAGCCTAGGCCTGCTTGTCGCTTACATTATAGCTTAGTTGCACTATCCAGGATCAGAGAAAGGTACTTAGCCACCTTAGTCTGAAGTCAGGCAGAAGAAAGGACAAAGTGGCACCTTAGGGTGTCTATACACAAGCGTGGAGGCTGTTCCGATGTGCTGGAATTTCAACACATTGGAGCAGATTCGATTAACTTAGTCTGCTGGAGCATAGTATTTGCAAGCGTATCAGCGTTCCCGCGCTTAAAAATGGCAGTGGGGGCACTTAAACTAAAGCTCGCTGCCATTTTTAAGTGCAGGGATACTGATACAGGAGACACAGCGGAGTTTTAATTAGACTGGCTCTCAGAGCCAGTCTAATTAAAGCGCTGCACACCCCACCCTCAGAGCATGTGTAAAAGTGTCCTTATAGACTAACGTAATATCCTAAGGGGATTCATCATCTTCACCCCTCTAGCTCTATATATGCAACAAAACAATGCAGGAGAACTTCAGAAATACTGAGAAACCATCTTCTTCACCTAACCTACTCCAAAAGGGATCAACATAAACAAGACATACTTACCTATGCTACTAAACTAAGAGCTATTAACCTGGAGACACACACAGCTACTATGCTGCAGACTCAAATGTACTACTAAAAATACACAACAGACAGCCATCCAAGTGGAAGCAGCTATTACAACAGTAGACATCTCACAGGCAGTGCACCAGCAACATAGGAAGAAATCAAGGCAGCAGTACCAAAAAGATCAACATCATTAACTGGTCACAGCACCCTCTATCCCATTCTGAAATATCTGTATTCTTTAAAGGCCTGAGCTTCTTTCCAGAGAAGCAACCTGAGGAGAAACTAATATGTGGAGAATTAAAAGAATCCTTCTGCAGACTTTGCCTGAAAGAATACTTCCACACCCAGGATAGAAACACCTCCAGGCTCTGACAACCTTCCTGCCACAACTGAGAAAAAAAGCAATAATTAAACATCAGACTGGACAACTCCCAGAGGATGTAACCACACAATGAACTAATATATTGGCTGCTTCAGGAAAAAAGGTAACAGCCAAATTCTCAGCAAAAGCCAGGATCACAACTAACTCTCTTCCTCAGAAAGAAAAAACATAGACTCTCTAACATCCAGAAGTGAAATAGTAATCAAACCAAAGGATAAAAGGTGGAGCTGTAGTCATCCTCAGCTGTCAAGATTATATCAAGACATACAAAAAAACTAGAACTCTTGGTTCCAAAATGATACCTTTTATTAGACCAACTAGAAAATGGCAAGAAAATGTCCTTTTCTGCAAGCTCTTGTGATCAAAGTCCCTTTGTCAGGCTCTGGGAAAAGTGTAGATGGTGCAAGATGGTAAAAAGTTCCCGTAGGTAGGAAAAAAACCTTAAATTTTGCACAGAGGGAGCAGGAGTACACCCCTGAAGATTATATCAATGGACCCAAAATACAACTATCTGACACCAAATACTATAAAGGGGAGAACTCCACGTAAGTATTCACTCTACCATTGGTGCCATGCTACCAATGGATCTGCTGACCTTGGTAGGAGTTGCTATCCATCTAAGAGGAATTCCCTCTCCATGGAGCAGAGCACCCTCTCACAACACCCCACCAGGCACAGGAGGGAGTCATATTCACTCAGGGTAGGATTTCTGTGCCTCCAGGTCTGGCCAGACTGACAGTTCTTCACAAAAGCCAAGACTTGCTGTTGGCAGGCCACCCAGAAATGAAAAAGACCTACCAACTGGTTGCCCACTACTTCTGCTGGCCATGCCTGCATGAGACAGTCCAAGATTTCATCCACTCCTGTGATCTTTGTGCCTGTACTAAAAAAACTCACATAAAAAACTTGTGGGCTCCTCCATCCTCCTGTTTTCCCCTCTCCCTTAACCCTGGTTTGCTATTTTACTGGACTTTACAGTAGAGATACCTGAATCCAATGGGTACGCTATGATCCTGATAGTGATAGATCAGTTAACCAAAATGTCTCACTTTATCCTATGCACAGGTCGGCCCTGGCCAAAGACACTGCCCAATTATGGCTAGATCATGTGTTCTTCACCTTCATGGTCTCCCAGGCTGCACAACCTCCAATTATGAGCTCCAGTTCATTTCCCGAGTTTCATTTGTGAGGCCTTGCACCTGCTCAGGGTCCATGCCCAACTCTCATCCATATATGACCCACAAGCAGCCAAGCTGAGAGAACAAATCAGATTATAGAACAGTAGCTTCAGCGTTACCTCAATTTCCAGCAAAACAAGAGGACCCTCCTGCTAGCACCTGTAGAGTTTGCTTACAAAGGTTCCACTCATGCCTTGACTGAATAAAGCCCATTCTTTACTAATGGATTCCACCCTAGCTACACCCAACTACTTGTCACCCCGGATAAAGCTGTGGCCAAAGACCGGGTACAACATGGGCAAGAGGTCCAAAATTAAAAGTCCATCTAGAAAAGACAAAAGAAGCATACAAAGAACACATAGATCAGCAGGGCCTGCTTAGTCAGTAGGACAAAAGGTATGGCTGTCAACCAAATACTTCCATACCTGCTGGCCCCTGCAGTATCTGGATCACAGGTACATCAGTACCTTTTGTATTACCCAACAAATTAATCTGGTCACAAATGAATTGCAACTCCCACCAACACTCAAAATCCATCTGATATTTCACATGTCCCTGTTCAAGCCCTACATGGAAAACTCACTCCTTGGTTAATCTCAGCTTCCTCTACCACCCGTGATGGTTCAAGGACAAGAAGAATACTTACTTCAAGAGATTCTAGACTCAAGATAAAGGTGAGGAAAATTATACTGTATGATTACTAGACTGTGAATTCACCAGGTTACAGGCCAGACAAATACACGTGGGAGCCTGAGGAACCCTGCAGAAAACATCCATGCTGCTGATCTGGTACAAAATTTTCATGAGGGCCACCCAGGAAAGCCTGGGCTAGGGTCTCCTAGGTCAGGGGTGAGAAAAATATGGCCCACAGGCCAGATCCAAGCCCCAGAAGGACTTTGTCAACCTGTGGTGGGTCCCTCAGTCCCACCTGGTGCAGGCACCGTCTGACCCGTGGCATGTCCTACTGCCCCCAGGCATGCAGCGGGCCTGGAGCACATCCACAGCTGGACTCCATTTCCTGGCAGTCCCTGTGGCAGTGGCTCCTTTTAGTTGCTGCCACCATCAAACCCAGTCCCGTGTGGGTGGGGCCCAAGTCCTGGGCTGAGTGCAGGCCCCGGCCCCGGCCCAAGCAGGGGGTTGGGGTCCCTGCAGCATCTGCTCCAGACCTGCCTGCCCCAGCCACAATAAATGGTGGTGGCAGATCTGGTGTGGGAGTCCAGGTCCCACTTTTTCCTGCCACCACCACTGCCACCACTGCCCATCATGGCCAGGATGGACAGGTCTGCAGTGGGTGTGGCAGAGACCCCAACCCCCATATGCGGGGTGGGCCAGGGCCAGGGCAGGGGTCAGAGCTGTGGACTTAACTCAGGGCTTGGGCCCTGCCCGCTCCTGTCTCCATCCCACATAGGGAAGTTTGGTGAACTGTTGTGGTGGGAGTGGGGGGGGGGGGGGGGGGGGGGGGGGGGAATGTGCTTTCCTGGCCCATGACAGTTCCACAAACCTCCCTATGTGGCTCATGGGACCAAGTAATTGCCCCCCTCCCCCTCTGGGTGGTGTTACAGGAGCAGGGGAGTGGGGGGAGTAATGTCAGGTCACCTGGGTGTTGGTCTTGAACCTGGGGCCTCAGCCTGCCTGGTATGTCCACTTATCCCAGTCTGTCACACGCATAGTGGATCATGAGCTTGGAGGGAGGTGGTCAGAACCTGATATCCAACTCACTTCGTGCAACCAGAGTGGCCAGCCAGGATCAGTGGACCCTTTACTCCTTACTATTAAACGCTGAAGGAGGAAGTGTCTAGGCAACAAGGCTCCATCTTGAACCGAGACTGCCTCACTTAGCTACCCAACCTGGCTTGCCCACAGATCCTGAGTTTGGCCTGGCCCTTTGGCTCCCTAACCTGACTTTGGTTTGATCTCCCAGATAACCAGATACCTAACCTGGCCAGCCTCCTGACCCCGTTCTCTGCCCGATACTCTGATTTAGTTCCCCAAATGGATCTTCTGGCTTCTAGGCTCCCCTACACTCAGACTCTACACACTCCTCTTGGATCTTGGTTGCTTTTTTCAACCCCCAGACCTGGCCACCCACAACCCAGCATGACACTGTGCTTGCTTTCCTCCTCAGAACTGATGAAAAATGTCTTGCATTCAAAAACATGTCTACCTTTATCCCAACCATGCAACAGGTCCAATAAAAGATATCAGCCAAAAAAATCCTTGCCTCTTTTATAGACTAACAAATTCAGATAGGCATAAGCTTTCATAAGCAACAAATTACTTCATCAGACACTATGAATGGACCTTCAGGGAGCAGGATTGTAAACAGAAAGCAGCTATTTGAATTTGGACCATTCTGAACACAATCCAGTTTGTGGCTGATGTCTTGTGTTCAAGGTGTTTTTTTAAAGTTTGACCCATTTTCTTAAAAAACAAAATTTAAAAAAACACTTTGCCCTGTTAAAAGGAATAGCCAACAGTTTCAAAAATAGATAATTGAAGTTGGGCTTCTAAACTCAATCATCCTGATTTTTGAAGTACAGACTTCCCCAACAACTCACACTGAAACCAGGAGGGGTTGTGGGGACTTCCTTAAGTGACTGCATATGGATTCAGAAGCTTAACACCAGTGACCTAGTCTCAGATGTTCAAAAGCACTTAGGTGGAATTGAGGTGGATAAATCCAAGTAAGCCGAGCAGAAAAACCCATTTCATCACTTAGGTACCTAAGATTCTTTCAGTGCCTACATTTTCACCAGGAACATTATTTAGACACCTACGGTTCTGACAATGCATGTACCCAAAACAGTAACTGCCTTGGGACAGATGAACCTACTGATACCTGTTTCACACCTAACCGGATTTGGGATTCAGAGAGTGGACACCCCTTGAACTTAAGTGCTCACAGGCAGTCATGTCAGCAGGCCCAAAGAAACAGATAGCCCACATAAACAGTGTTGAATTCAGTGCAAAGTATAGCAATCATAGCCACTTTCATTCAGAAACATATCTGGGGGAAGAGGTGGCAGTCATGGTGCCATTGCTACCACCAATATTTTGGGAAGTAGGTCACTCCCAAAAATGGAAGACCTTGGTTTTAGGCTCTTCGGAGCCTTAGGTGGTTCAAAGTCACATCTTCCACCTCCCAGGAGAGGGTCTTAACTATCAGGCTATGCCGAGGCAGGGGGTGCTGTCCACTCTTCCTGTTGAGGTTGAGCCACTGTGCAGCAAAGAATACAAGATGTCTGAGACCAAACATCTAGGATATCCCATCAAGAATATTCTGTGTACTAAGTAGGCACAGTTCACCATATTAACAAGATGGCAATAAAATGCAATCACAAAGCAATTACACCAATACATTTCCTGTATAAATGATTGCTCTCTAGGTATTCAATAAATGAACATGAAGCGCAGGATGCAGTACAGTCTAGAATCTGATTTCTAAAGGAACTATAATTTTTAACAGCATGTTGAAAGATAGGAAGGCACTGAAAGAAGCAAATATCCTCTTAATCTTCAGGAAAAAGGAATGAGCAGCAGCTAAGGCATTTTAGGCCTTTTGGCTGGCATGCCACAAATAAAGCCCCATGCCCTCTCTAAGTGCTACTCCAATATCCTTCACCTGCCTGATCTGCTGCACTGCTTTCTGCTCCCTGTCCATCTGCAGTAGTGCTGCCTGTCCCCTCCCGTGGGCTGCATGCCATGCACAGAAGTTACCTGTGCCACTTAGCGGTTGGTTCCCCCTGTTCTATAGTCTACAGTCCCAGCCAAAGCCCCACATTTCCATGTGCCTGTAAAGTTTCTGCTTCTTGTCCTCCCCCTACTGCAGAGAAGCCATCAACATTCAGATGTTTTGGGGGCCTTCTATGTCCAAGGGACATACTTCCAAGGGAAGTGGTACCTTCTTCTTCCAAGGGAAGTGGTGCTGGCTCCTACCTTGGGGGTCTTTAAGAGGAGGCTTAACAATTACCTAGCTGGGGTCATTGAGCCCAGTATTCTCTCCTGCCCAGGGCAGGGGATCGGACTCGATGATCTACTTAGGTCCCTTCCGACCCTACATCTATGAATCAAAGAAGAACCAGCACAACCTGGTCCCAAGTCCCTGTATCAAATTTGTTTGAGAAATGTAGGACCTGGCAACCAAGGCCAGTTGGCAAGTCCTTCCACATACCTTCTGCACCAATTGATACAAGTTTCACTCCTTTGCTGGCAATAAAATCCAGGGCTTTGTTGACATTAGCTATTTTATGGAAGCGCATCTTTCCTCTGTCTGGCTTTGGTAGTCTTTCTCCTGTAGGAAAACAAATGTGATGTTATTGTTACAGGCACCTAACTACAGGCACACAAGTGAATAGAAAAACTTAGAATGTATGTGCACTATATGATGTCTAAGAGCTAACAGCTATCCTGCAGGTATTTTTCTGAAAGAATGTCAAGTGCCTTTGAACAAAACCCCAAAGAGCAAATTCAAATGAAGAAGTGACAGGCTTTGATCTCTTTAGTACAGCAGTAAAACCTCACAAACATTTTTACATTTACCCCAAATACCTTAAAGACATATGAATACATTTACTTTCCAAATTTCAT
The DNA here is from genome assembly GCF_000455745.1 of Alligator sinensis. Taxonomy (NCBI): domain Eukaryota; kingdom Metazoa; phylum Chordata; order Crocodylia; family Alligatoridae; genus Alligator; species Alligator sinensis. The sequence goes on along the minus strand of NW_005841854.1, from coordinate 2,340,319 downwards.
TTTCCTGTTAATAGCTGTTTTAGAGTAGTTGAATATTAAAAAAGGAAGGGCAGAAGCCCTTCTGCACAGTATATCAACCTTTCCTGCCTGATTACAAGGTGAGTCTGAATTATATAAATCAGACAGCCATATTACCCCTGTCTAAGTGAAATCTCAGCCAACCTGATGATTTCTGAAGTGAAGAAGATTGACAGAGATACACTAGATGGAAGAGTACACTGGGGAACAGACAGAATCCAATTATCTGTACAGTTAACCATATAAGTCCCACAGACCTTAGGATGCTGCAGCAGGCATCACTGCCACCTTCAGACCTAACCCAGCTGGAAAACCAACTAATTTCAGGGCCATGCTGCCACCACCTGGTATCCAAAGGTTGCACAATCTTGTCTTTTCCAATGGTCAAGAATGTAATTATATGTGAATACATATCAAAATTGTCGTCTTCTCAAAAAATAGCTTAGAAATGCTCTTTTTACCATGCTCCCTCCCTTTCCCCTCTATCATCAACTAGGTCACCCTCTCCCCATTTCCCATAGCTTCCTCAATTTATTACAGACCCCATTGGCGGCTGCACCTTTTAAATGGAAAGGAGAAAGGATGAATTAGCTAGTTAAACATAAGTCAAAGGGAGATGTTGGATGATGAACACTTAAAATTAGGGCACTTATCTTTGGTTTCCAAATATGAACTTAGAATCCTGATGTTACGTATTCACAAGAAAAAACGGGGAGAGAACCCCATAAAGAAATTTATTAAGGAAGTTAGTGTGAGGCGGACAAATCATCCATTTCTTCTACCTTTTAAGAGTAGCGGGAAACTAAGGTTTTTATTTTCAGCATCAGAGCAGCTGCAGCAATCAATTCACTCAGGATGCTCAATAAATGAAGCTCAGAGCTCATTCATTTGGCAGTGAACTGTTAAGAATTACTTATTGAAGTGCAGATTTGTTGGTCTCAGCTGCTCGACAACAGGATTTCTCCTAACCAACCTATATGGGATTAATTTCCGCCATATAATATGTAGGCTGAGGAGTTTTAGATTAAAATGTAGGGAGCATTAAAAGTTTTTATTTGAAACAAACCTGAGATGACCTCCAAGAGAAGCATCAATTTAAGGCCATTCCTGAAGTCCTCTTCGATGTTCTCGATCTGCGTGCCTGCTTTCCTGAGGTGGGAATTGCACCAGGCTGTGAATGTCTGCAATAGCAATTAAAAACACACTTGTCACTGTGGCATCTTTCAAAACAACTGCTAAAATACCTGAGGAAATACTGCATCTGAGCTTGTCAAGACTGTGAAGGAGACAGAGTTATTCAATTCCCATTAATTTTAAGTATTCAGGCTGGCTTGAAATTCTCATCCTACACATTCATGATGCACTTTGAAGATAAAACAGTCTCTCTGCTCTATGAAAGAGAAGTATTTTGCTGAATTATGCTTTCTTCAAAAGATGCTCTATGTGTGTAGGCACAATGTGTTTTACAGTCACTACTGTACATAAGGACATAATCATCAAACAGGCCTGCTCATGCATTGTCAGACTCTGAGGCTAAGAAAGTGTGTGTGTGTGTGTGTAATGACCTCTAACTATGGATTGTCAGTGCTACCGCAGGCTGTCATCAGTGTGTGGACTACCCACTTCATAGGTAAGGACATGTGCTTCTCACCTCTTTTATTCAAGAAACACAGAATTATGGTCATGGGCATTTATTGGACAGAAGTGAGGAAAGGAGGAAAAGAAAACCTATCTCCACTTGCTGAAATCAGAGTGACAGCGAGGTAATCCTGGTACTTAAAAATAAAGATGTAGAGAAACAAAATACCATCGTAAACAAGGGCACTTAAAAAGAAAAGAACACAGCCAAGTCTCGCTGTCTGTTTATGATGATCTCTGCATAGAGACTTCAAAATAATTTCCGTATTTTAATAGGGCCTGATTCACCATGGATTTTGTAAAAATGTAGATTCTTCCTTATATTAACTTCCAAACAGTGATCATATCTAAGTTTTCAGAATCAAAATTATCATGAAAGACAACATGATGAGCACATTTCTGCCTGTGAAAGCATTGGGAATAATTCTCCTCTCGCTTACAAGGGTATAAAACAGAAGTAATTCCAATCTTAGTCAATAGTTATGCACCAGTCTAAAACTTGTGTAAATAAATTTTAAAACATTGTAAATGTTTGGTACAGTGATTATTAATCAGGGTGCTGTGGGGCACTATGCGATGTTAGCGCTGTGAAGTGTGAAAACTTGACTTACAAGATAAAGCCAGGGATTTCAAATAGGAATCTATACTGTCAAAAACATCCTGATCTGTTGTGGTTTTTCTGAGTTCTTTGCAACAGAATTGATGTTTTATTCTTCTGCAGTCAAAAAGTGAGTGAAAGCTAAGATCTGGCATTTTACAAAGAGTGTCCCGAGTCCAACAAGGAGTTTCTTGAGTCTAAAAAATGTTGAGAACCACTGGTGTAGTAGCTTAAAATGACCATTTTCCAGAAGAGATATTTTTCTGTCTTCTAATTCATTCATCAGTCTCTCTGGTGATTTTATATGTGTGCGCATGTGTGTACTATAGCTCTTTTTCATAAAAATGTGTTTTAAAATATTCCTGGGGAAAAAATATCAAGAACCTCTCTAACATAAGAAACTTCCTTTTGACTTAAGTTTAAATAACCTGATGATATTTGTCCTGAATTCCATTTGCATGTAGAGTTTTATAAAGCTTTTCTACTTTCCTGCTATTGTATGTGTCTTTTATTTGAAGAAATAAATTGACAAACTCTAGTACTAAAACCCCCTCAAGCTAGACATTAGCAACCTCCTGGCTTTGAGCCATGCTACTGAACCTGCCTTCAAGCAGTCTGAGAGTGTTTGAGCATGTCCGAGATAGAGGGATCAGCTTTTATCAGCTTCCAAAGTACTTGGGGCTAGTAGTTGAATGTTCCTTCCTTCCTCTCTGACTTGTTAAGTTGATCCTTCCTTTCCCTTCCCCTCTGCTTCTTCAGACTAACAGTTTTTTTCCTTCTTCCTGTTAGAAGACAGAGACAGATGGAGAAGATAGGCTCTGAAACACAGGAGAGCTCAGCAGGTGAATGAGTAAAGGAGAACAACCAGTTTCAGACACTGATAAAGTCACATGTAATAGTCTGCAAAATTTGTAGAGCTGCTAAAATAAATATGGGCAGCCACACATTCAAAACACTTTGGCTGGAGCCCAGCAAAAGCATGCTATGCTCTCTACTGCACTCTCCAGCCAAAGGACAATCAGGGGCTGCTCCACAATTTCCCCCATGCCCAGGAGAGCTTATTAATAGGCCAGACAGGCTCACAGAGAGACTTGTGAGCCTGGCACCTGGGCAGACCAGAAACCCAGGTGGTTTCGGCTTCCCTGGGAGCCCTTTGAATATCCTGGTGCTTTAGGTTAGGGACATAAACTACATATAAACCAGTATAAGTGATCAGAAACTGGTTCAAATCTGGAACACAAGTTCAGTGCACATAAACTGCTTTCAAAATGGCCAAAACTGGTTTAAGATAAACCTGGATGGATGTAGTATCAGACTTAACTGATTTAGGTTAAATTGGTTTATTGAACTTCTGTCCCAGATTCCCTCCAGATTCAAGTTAACTCACAGTCCCCCAGCATCTCAGGATGGTTTGTAGGGCTGTGCAAAGCTTCAGTGACTGAATCAATTTGGAGGAGATTTGGCCCAATTCGGCAGCCAAATCTCCAAATCCGAATTGAATCGGGAGATCCATTGAAAGGTCCAAATTGAATCGGAAGCCTCCGAATCAATTCGGAAAGATTCGGAGATTTGGAAGGCTTGCAGCAAGCAGAAATTGAGAAGAGGAAGGGGGATAGAGTGATCTTCCATACATGGAAAAGGCTGAGGTGGGGGGGAAAGACTGCTCTGATATTGACATCTGGCCAGTGACTGGAAGGGAACTTTCTCCGAGTTCCCTTCCAATCACAGTGCTCTGGGGGAGGGACGTAGAAACAACATATGAAGCTGTGTCTGAAGTGATCTGTGTCTTTTGTGAGCTGTCTCTCTCTTGGAGCAGCAGCGTCTGAAAGGCTCTAGCTCACTAGCTAGTCTCTTGCTAGCTAGTCTCTCTCCTTGTAAGTTATATCCAATCCTTTCCTACTTTCCCTTGCCTACAGTCCCTATTCTTATCCCTATCCATTGCTTTCAACTTATTTTTCCCCTGAAATCCTCTTATTTGTTCATGTTAGTCTGTCTTGATTCTTTCCCCGCCACAAAAAGAAATCTGTGTTTTCCCTGACAGTGTGTTATCACTATGCAGGAAAGCACAACATATATTACATACACACACACATTTTGCAGCACACCAAACATTCTGAAGTGTGCTGGAAAGGCAGGTGCCAGGTCTTCTGGCAGCGGAGGGAGAGGGGGCAGAGAGAAAGCTGCAAGTTGCCCCCATCCCAAACATAGATTTCATAGACATTAGGGCTGGAAGGGACTCGGAAGATCATTGAGTCCGGCCGATGCACCCTCCTTCCTGGTAGTGATGAGTCTTCTGCTGCTAGTGGGAGCAAGGAGGTGGTAGCAGTGCATGCACCTGCACCACTGCCACTAACACCACTGACCAGCAGCAGCATAGCATTCTCCACCCCAAATTCATCTGCCAGCACGAGCCTTCCAGTGCCAGAGGAGGTGCTGGATATGGAAGCAGAGGAGCTGAGGGCCATATTGAAGGAAATTCTGGGAAAGGAGGGGGAATCTGAGTTTGTGCTCCACACCCCTCAAAGTTCCCCTAGAGGAAGGTCTTCTTCTCTGGAAGGCACTTCAGAGGAGGTTGTGGGGGCAGGTGGCTCAGCTCCTCCTCATGTTGTAGCTCTGCCTGATGAGGAGGGGGAAAAGTCAGGATCCCCACTTTCAACCCAGAAGCGGGTGGGTAGTGTAGTGTGGGATCATTTTGAGGTGGCAGATGATCCCAGGTATGCTACCTGCCAGCACTGCCAAAGGCAGATCAGCCGGGGTAAGGAGGTGAAACACTTCACCACCATGGCAATGCTGCTGCATATCAGGAGGCAGCACCCCCTTGCCCTTGTTCCTCTTCAGCCTGGCACCAGTGGGAGCATGGCAAAAAAGTAGTCCCCCTCTCCCTCCAAAGCCCCCATCCCCAAGAAACAGAGGCAGGCCACCCTGCCTCTGTATGAGGCATGCAGGGAGTACGTGAGGGAGGATCTGTTCAAGGCAGGGCCACAGGTAGCCTTGCACTTCACCTCAGAAATCTGGAGCAGCCGGGGTGGAGATCATGTCTACCTCTCTCTCATAGGGCACTGGTGCAATTAGTCAGGGTGTCAGTGGGCTCTCCTTCAAGCAGAGGTGATGGATGAGTCCCACATGGCAAGGGAGATCATGGTGGCCATGAACCACATGGTGCAGGGGTTGCTCACTGAGCAGGGCGAGCTCACCCATGGGTTCATGTTCACCAACAATGGGGACAGTATGGTCAAGGCAGTGCATGATGCCAACTTTGTTGGCATCCGCTGTGTGGCTTACAAGTTCTACCTCGTAGTCAAGGATGCATTGGAGGGGGACAGGGCTCCCAGTGATGGCACCATCACTACCAGCCAGCTCATTTCAAAATACAGGAAGGTGGTGGGCTACTTCTACCAGAGCACCAAGCGGTGCAAGATGCTGCAGGACAAACAGGCAGAGCTGAGCATCCCGCAAAACAAAATCATGCAGGATGTGGACACTCATTGGAACTCCACAAACCTGGTGCTCAAGAGGCTGGTTGAACAAAAGAAGGCCATCCATGTGATGGCCTTGCTTGGGGAGATTGAGATCAGTGGTCCCCTTAACACAACTGAGTGGGGTACCATCTCCCAGATCTTGGTGGTCCTCAAGCTGTTCCTTGAGGCCACCAAGACCTTCAACACTGGTGATGCCCTCCTTAGCCAGGTGATCCCTGCAGTAAAAGAGATTGAGAAAGAAATGGAGAAGTTTCAGGGGATCAGTGTTCCTGGCTGGAGGAAGCCGCTTTCATCAGAGGTGCAGGCACTGGTGAGGTGGCTGAAGGAGGGCATCAAAAATATGGCTGGATTCATTGTGGTCCAGTACAGTCCACGTGCTGGCAGACACGTGCAACCCAAGGATGAAGGTTAGTGTCTGCAGCAACAAAACCCTCCATCACTGGACAGAGGTGCTGGTGAACAGGCAGGGAGGCAGAAGAGCAGAAGCAGGGGGACGTGGAAGAGGGGGATCCACTTTCCCGTGCCAGCACTCCAACCATGAGCCAATCTCCTCTACCACAGCCACTGCCAGTGTGGACCAAAGGCATGGCTTCAATGTTGGGGTCCAGAGGCACCAGACCCCACTATTAGGCAGGTAACGTGGAGGCCTTGGTGGCTACCTATCTCACCAAGGACACGGAGCTGCTGCTGTGTGACCCCTTAGCCTATTGGGCAACCCACAGCCAGGTGTGGCAGGATCTCACTCTGTACCTATTTGCTTTATTTATTTGCTTTCAGAACCTTGAGGAGCACTTTCACAGAAACCCCTGCACAACTCTGCCTGAAACCTGGCAGGCCTCATGCCCACATGATGGGCTATCATCCCTGCTGCATTCATCCTGCTCTGCCTTAACACACAAAAGTGATAGGAGGTATACTTTCACAGAAACCCCTACACCTATGTCCTTGAAACTTGGCAGGTTTAATGCCCTCAGAAGGGGCTACCAACCCTGCTGTTTTCATCCAAATCCACAGAAAAATGACAAAGTTATAGGTATTTTGCAATACCCCATTATAGTCTATGGCCAAATCTCTGAATCAGCACCGAATTTCCTAATCCAAATTGGCCAAATCGAATCAGGACAGTGCTTCGAATCACCAAGTCAAATCACTGTCCCTCCAAACTCGCCAAATCCAAATCTGAAGCGAATACTGGCTGCTTTGCACAGGCCTAATAGTTTGTACCTCCCCTCACAAACCCTCCTCACAGGGTGGGCAGGCTAGCCTTGGCCCAAGTTGTCTGCTCCAGGTTGTCTGCTAGAGCAAAGAGGCATGCTTTAGCACCCCGCAGCTTCTGGCCTGGGCCACTGTAGGCATGTGGCTGCATTTCCAGAATCAAAAGTGAATGCCTGTTCACTTGTTTATCGGTTCAATCTACTCATCTTAGACTAACCTGCCAAGATTGAATCAATTCAGCCTTGGGCTTTTTGACTGTCTGTACTTAATGGCCTACTGGTGTTCCAGCACCAGCATCCCTTTAAAGCTTCTGGACTGCAGGCAGCTCCATCTTCCTGGCAATAAGGGTGATGGGGTTCTCTAAGAGCCTCTGGTAGTGGCAGGGATTGATCAAGTTTGGGGCTCCTTCCCTCCCATCGGCCTCTGTTGCCACTGCATGCATGGAGGTAAAGGTGAGAGGGCTCCCTGCAAGTAGCAGCAAGAGCTGATGGAGGAATACCCCATCAGCTTCTGCTTTCACTTGCAGGGAGCCGCTGCATCCTTTAAAGGTTTTGGCATGCCTGGAGCCTGGACTCCCATTGCAGGCATGCTGGGACCTTTATTTGGCCTGGGAGCTGGACCATGGCTGACTGGAGATCTGGCTCCTGAAGTGCACACTGGGGCCTTTGCTGATCATTGATGTGGCAGCCCTGAAAGCTCACCCTGGGGCAGGCTGTCAGGTAGCCAGCTTCTCTCACTCCCTCTCTCCCCTTGGCAAAGCAAAAGCACTGAGGGATCATAGTGATCTTTTTACAACCTCCTCCCTGGCCAGATGTTAAATTTATCTTGGCAACAAAGAAGCCACTGTTTAAACAGCAATTTCTTTGTTGTGGGTCCCCCATTTTTATCCTGGGACAAATTTATTTAAGATCTGGCACATTACCCCTTGTAGTGAGAAACTCTCATATATCCCACCACAAATGCAATGTCTGCAGGGGATTTTAGAGACCAATTGGTTCAGAGAGGCATGAGCTTTTGTAAGCAACAACCTGTTTTGACAGTTTCTAGGAATGGACTGGCAGAAGGAAAAGGGTTTTATATAGGAGGGAAGGGATGGGGGAATGGATGCTGCTAGGAGAGATCTAACGTTGGTTGATTGAGACAGATTCCAGCAGCCAGCCTTCAATGGGAGACTTAAAGGGAAGCACTTTTGAGAAATGTTATCCCAGGAGGCCCAAAAGGCCAGTTTTATCTGCTGATGCTATGTTTTGTTCTGAGGACTCAAACTGAAGATTTGATGAAACTGCACGGAGCTTGGAGTGCAAATGGCAGGAGGGGGCTCCAGGAAGTCAGTCTGGATGTGCATGGGGGCCAGAATGCCAGCTGCCATTGCAGCAGCTCTGTAAATATTCTCTTGAGAACAATTTAGCTTGGGGAAATGCAGAGTAGCTTGCTTTGGAAAGATTTGCATTTTTGGTATGACCATCATTAAGCCCTCGTGTCCACAGAAGTGTAAGGACCAACTAGTACAGGGGCAGGCAATTATTTTGGGCAGAGGGCCACTTACTGAGTTTTGGCAAGCCATCGAGGGCCACATGACAGGCAGCCAGGGGCAGATAAATATTAATTTTCTTAATTTTGAGGTGGGAGGGGGCCCGCAGGCTGGATAGAATGGCCTGGCGGGCCGCATCCGGCCCCTGGGCTGCATTTTGCCCACCCCTGAACTAGTACCAGATCCTACTGCAGAGACACAAGCACGTTCTTTCCCAGACCTGTGCACCAACATAGGCTGGGCACAATGCAATAAAGTCCTAAAGTGGTGCTTGACATAATTACATGCTCAGAATCTAGCTCATAACTAGTTCATTTGTCTGCCTCCACCCATCTCCGTGCAGATACAATAGGTTTTAGTGACGTGTATCTAAAAGGCTCAACACTACATTAAGCCATTTTCAAATACTAGGAACTATATTTAGCTATATTGCTAGAGCAATATTATAATTATATAGAAGAACCAACTGAAGGCACCCAACAATAAATGTGCTCTTACAGAAAATCTGGAACTTACATCAGACAAGGTAACTAAATCAGTACATAAACAGATTATTTCATAATCACTCAAATCATAACTAAGCATTTACCTTTAGGTGCTATTGTACTTTGCAGAAATGTTCTGGGACTAAACACAAAAGAAAAATGGGAAGGAAAACCTCAGATTTGGCAAATCCTCTTATAAGCACAGATAGCAGATGTGTTCCCTATGAAATGCAATTAATCACCAATTACTTTGGCCTAAGTCTGAACACCCAAACTATGGGTTATACTATAGTGCTGTTGCTCATGATTTTTACCCAGTTTAATAAAGACCTGGCTAAGAGTTATGTTGTTGTTCTACTATGCAAGTGAGTTCATTTCTTAGCCATTGCTGCTAAGCCAATAATGAAATGAACTATGATCCCAGCAACTGCAGAGGCCATGAAACAAAAATCTGATTTCTGTGGGTGAGATGGAGGGAAACTTCTTAAGATTCTTAATTTCTGATAGGTGAGGGAAATTGGCAGTTTTTTCCCTGTGAATGAAAGATTCATCTAATACTTTTACTGATCACACGTTGCAAAGAGTAACATTGCCCACTTCTAGTCTCTCTGTTTAGCCGTATCTTTGGACTTACGAGTGGCTAGGATCTTTCACCATGTGCAGTATAGTGTAAAGCTTCATCCAAGAATCTCAGAGAGCTTTAAAGTACTGACACAAACAATATCCTAGCAGGTAGGTATTTATAGCTGTGATATATTATGTTTATGCTGGGATAAATCAAGGCACAAAAGTTATGAGCCTGGATAAGTGCAAACAGGAACAGATGTTGGATGTTTCAACATTCGACAACCACCTCCTACCCACTTTCCATTCCATCTTGTCTTCTCTGCTGTATTCTACCTACCTCTTCCTTGGAAGCTTCATTTTATGAAGATAATGAACAGCCAATATGGCTATTCTATAAAAAACAAAACCTGGAAGAAGCTTCTTTCAGTGACTAATTTGGCAAGGGATCCCTTAATCTTCTCTCTCTCAAGCTTGTTTCACAAAGCCCTTTTTCAGCTGATTTTGTTTCTCATCGCATTTTTGTATTTCTGATCATTTGGGTTTCTTTTTTGTTCAAGTGCATCAAAAGACAACCATGGCTACTGCTGCTGTTTGCAGCAAACATGCTCTACTGGTGTGATTTCTTTGTTTGTCCCTGAAATGTTGTTATCTAAATCCTACAGTTATCGCAGTTGTCTTGTGCTTCATTGAAGGCACAACTACAGTACATTCCAGCAGACTATCTTGCATGTGACTGTGTAATCTGGTGACCTCCAAAATAGGCTTGTTTTCTAGGGCTAAACATGGTTCTATAGATACTACTTAATTTCAAGGAAGAGCCTGATACTTGGCTTAAGTAATGCCACCAATAAGTCACTGAATGAGTCTGCTGCAAACCTAAACTTGCAAGTTTCCAGTATCTTCCACAAACCACATTCCTTGTTTAACCTCATCCACATGCTCTGTTGGTGACCCTATTTCTTGAGAGCATAAACTGACATTGCTTTGGTTCAGACTAATATTATTAAGCAACAATGCAGAGCATGACAGGTCTGTAGATCAACAACAACCAGCATATATTGCCCTGTGTCCCGCTACTTCTTAAACCCCTTCTTAAACTTCTTCTTCCTCCCCCTCTATGCGACGCTGGTCAGGCCGCAGCTGGAGTATTGTGTCCAGTTCTGTGCGCCCCATTTCAGGAGGGATGTGGACAACATGGAGAGGGTCCAGAGGAGGGCCACCCGCATGATCCGGGGACAACAGGGCAGACCCTACAGTGAGAGACTGCGGGACCTGAACCTGTTCAGCCTCCACAAGAGAAGGCTGAGGGGGGACCTGGTGACCGTCTATAAACTCACTAGGGGGAACCAGAAGGGTTTGGGGGAGACGCTGTTTCCCCTAGCCCCCGCTGGCATAACAAGGAGTAATGGGCACAAGTTGATGGAGAGGAGGTACAGATTGGACATCCAAAAAAATTACTTCACAGTTAGGGCGGCTAGGAGCTGGAACCAACTTCCAAGGGAGGTGGTGCTGGCCCCTACCCTGGGGGTCTTTAAGAAGAGGCTGGATGCCTACCTGGCTGGACTCATTTGAGTCCCGTTTTTGTTTTTAGGGTTTTTTGTTTTTTTTTTTTTGTTTGTTTTTTGTTTTTTTTTTGTTGTTCTCCCGCCCTGGCGGGGGGTCGGGCTAGAAGATCTATTAGGTCCCTTCCGACCCTAAAACTATGAAACTATGAAACTATGAAACCTTTGGGGTTGAGAGCAATGTGAACTCCCTTTATTGCTGAACTGTAAGAAGGATGCTAGAGTATGTATTTGCTGTGAGATGCACAGCAGAAGTGAAAGTACAGGCATGTATTCCAGGAGAGGTACAAATAAAAGCCTTGGAAAACTGGAGTCATCTGCTTTAAACTTATTTGCACGAAATAAACCCTGTTGTTTTCTTTTAATTGCCCTTCTCTCAGCAGACACACCAACATTTGGGGTAGGCAGGGGTAAGGAATCTGAATAGCCTCTCCTATTGGTGTTTCTTCATGATTTACTACCAGGCTAATTGCAGACATTTGAGGAGGGTAGGGGGAGGTTAGATTGCATTAAAAGTGGGCACTCAGTACCAGGTAAGTCAGAATGAAGAGGCTAGTGGCAGGGTGAGGAAATGGGAAGGGCAAGCAGGCTCAGAAAGGATCAGGGATCTGTGTGGGGATCAAGGGAGTAAGTGGGATCCATGGGAGATTGGGGAGGTAGGCAGGATCTGTGAGAGTGATTGGGAGGGATGGGGGGACAGGCAGCATCTGAGGGGGGGATGGGGGCAGGCAGGATCCACAGGAGTGATTGGGGAAGCAGTAACAGGTGGCACCTGTGGAGGGATCTGGGGGCGGGGCAGACAGGATCTGCAGATGATCACGGGGTTTGGGGGTGCAGGCAGCATCTGCAGATGATCAAAGGGCAGAGAAGATTGGCAGGAGCAATGGGGGGGGGGGCGCAAGACAGCATCCACATGAGAGATTGGGGGAGAGGGGGCAGGTGGCATCCATGAGAGCAATTGGGAAGATTATGGGTGAAGACAGTATCCACAGGGGAAACAGGGGACAGGCGTGGCCCACAGGGTTTCCTGGGGTCCAGAAGGTTTTGGTGGAATATGGGGGGCTCACAGGGTCCATGTAGGGGCTTGAGGGGGACCAGGACCTATTTTTAGTCCCCCAGGACCTCCCCCTGGAAACCTACACCCCCATCCCTCTCCCCCCAGTTGTATTTAATTCCTTGGCTCTTGGCATTGGTGAATGCTGATAAAGCTGGCACCAAGCAGCTTGTGAGATAGGGGGCTCAGAGCAGGGGTTGGCTGGTCTGCAGGGGGGGTTGAGGTGCTGGGGGGCTAAAAACAGCCCAGTACCAAGTGGGCAGGTAGGAAAAGTGCAGCCCCGGGGCTGGGACCAGTGACTGGGCTTTCCCAGCCCTGGGACTGCGCAGGTAACTGTACAGAAGTTCCATGTACCGGTCTAATCTAGATCTAAGTTTGAATGTACATTGATCCAGGTCTATCTTAGACTGGGTTCCACTACTTTTATATGGGTCTATAATTTGCTCCCTGTCAGCCCTGCAGCAGGAAGCGGGAGATTGCTCCCTGTCCCCAGGAGCTGCCTGCTGCCAGGGTGGGCTCCACCACCAGAGCCCAGGCGGGGACAATGTTCCCCTGATCTGGCAGGAGGGAACTTCCAGCTCCCACTCTTTGATGGCAGTTGTGGAGCTGGGGCAGGGAAAATCTGCACCCACTCCAGGATCACGAAGCCGGGACAGGGAGCAGGGATCAGGGAGCTTGGAGCTGGCTGGGACCTGACCCTGACCAGGACAGCTCCTGGCCAGTCCTGGCCTGAGTGGGGAAGTCTGTACATGGAGCTTAGAGCTGGCTGGGGACTGTCCCATTTCAGCCAGTCCCCAGTCAGCTCCAGGCTGAATGTGCAGACTTCCCCGCTCAGCCTGGGACTGGCCAAGAACCATCTCAGTGAGGAACAGCTCCCAGCCCTGCAGCTTTTTCCCAGCTCCATGCCCCGATCAGGTGATCAAGGCACAGGGCTTGGAAAGAGCTGCAGAGGAGGGGCAGCTCCTAGCCCCATGCCCTGATCTGCTGGTGGGGCAGCTAACACCACTGCTAGCTGTCCCACCAGCAAATTGGGGCAGGGGGCTGTGACCTGCCCCTTCTCTCCAACTCTTTCCAAGCCCCCTGCCTCCGAATCAGGGAGCTGGGGCTGGGAGCTCCCTGCTGCAGGGGCAGGGGGATGTCCTCACTTAGGCTCCACCACCAGAGCCTACCCCAGCAGCAGGCAGCTCCTAGGGGCAAGGAGCAATCTCCCAGCCCTGCCAGGAGACAGTTGTCTCCTGGCCCCGTGCTCCCCATTAGCTCCTGAGCTAGCTGCAGGAGACTGGTGAGGGGGCAGGAGCAGACTGCTGCCAGGAGCAGCAAATCTGCTCCCAAATGGGTTCACGTGCAGATGCTTAACCAGGGTGGGTTTACTCCAGAGTAAATTACTCTGGAGTTAACCCATTCAGCAGCATTTGCACATGTAGATGCACCCATTTGTACTACTAAGTCTCTAAAAGCTTAAGTAATACTGTCTTTGAGTCTTTCTATGAAATATGAGTCAGAATAATTCTCTTAAGAATCTTATAACAAGTAAATACTTAAAAAGTTGTTCTAAAGAGAGCATTGTGCATTGCTTCTCATGACATCCCTTCCCTTTCACCTCCCCTCCACCTCCCCCACAAAGTAAATGGCCTTCTTGAGTCACTCCTACATTTCTAGTTCTATCCACTATTCTTCCATAAGGAAAAAATAAACACAACCCAATGGCATCCTAGCAAAATCAAAATACACATATACAAAGTACAGGACTGATAGGAAACTTAATATTTCCTACTTCTGTTTTGTGAAGCAGAAGCACAACTCTTTCCAGGTGGCTTTAAACTCTACTCAGAGAGGCAGGCCAGCAGTACAATCAAGGAAAGCTCTCTCCAGAATGAGATGTCTGTAAGACAGCAGGAATACACACACACACACACACACCCAGCCCTATCTGAACATATTAACATAGGTGTGACTCTTTATTTGTCTTACTTTGAAGGAGAAATTTATTGAAACTGAAAATCCTTCTGCTTTTTAGCAGTCATCCCAGTTAACCTTTCTCTTGACTGGTACCAGTGGAGATTATTCATTACTGCAAGCTTAAATAGAGTGTAATGATTCACTTTGTAGTTATATGTGGTATTACCATGCTGTGAGTTTGTGGCAGGAGTGCTGCAGAGAAAGCAGCCAGGATATTCCCACTGGAGACTGATGCCTGTCTTTGAAGCACAGCCAGCCTCTGCCTGTTATCCATATTTAAAAATGTAAGCCTTGATCCTGCAATGTGATCTACCAGCTTGAACTCCTGTGTGCATGTGGAGACACAGTAACTTCTGAATCCAGGTCTTTCTCTTGGCTTTAGGCATGGTCTACACCAGTGATTCTCAACCAGGGTCCCGCAGCACGCTAGGGTGTTGCCAGATCCTTTGAAGGGTGTCAACAATTTTGACAAGATAAGCAAGGTGTGAGGAGATAAGCAGACAAGTGCAGGCTCAGTCTTGTCCCTGCCTGAATGATCCTCCAATACCACTGTTCAACTACCATGCAAGGGGGTAAGCACTGTAATATATAAATTAGCTTTTGAAATTGGGTCACATTCAATTCACAAAAGTTACAGAGGGGTGCTTTAAGACGGGTGAAGGGCACCTGGAGTCCAAAAAAGTTGAGAACCAATAATATATGTGACAGCAGCATGCATTTGACAAAGGAACTTTGATTTCAATTAGAGAAAAGACAATATATTCCCTATTGGCATAACTCAAACTGGTGGCTCCCACAAAGTACCAAGGCACACACATTTGGCCAAATTTAGAGGTAGTATAGGTGAGTCAGAGGCCTATGTGAGGCAAGCCCATCTAACTGTGCAAGTATAAAACACCAGAGCAGCACCAAACTCTGACAGATTGCACACTACCAATTTAAAATGATACAACCTTAAATACCACCAGCAAATTTTTCAGTTCAGTCTTAAGAAGTACTGACAGTTTTTTGTCATATGAAGCAGGGGTTTTCAACCTTTTTTAAGGAGTGTACCCTTTCTCGTGGGTACCCCTCCTGGACTGTACCCCATGGATAAGTGGGGCAGGGACCGGTCCCCTGGCGGCCAGTTGACGAGCAGGGGAGGAGGGTCCCCCAGCGGCTGGTCGACGAGGGGTGGGGGGTGCTGGCGTCACTGCTGCCTGCCACACGCTACCGCCTGCTGCCGCCTACTGCCGGCACGCAGTGGCAGTGCGCGGCAGTGGCAACTGCGCGTGGTGCATGATGGTGCACTTGCCAAGTACCCCTGCTTCTCCACACCACTGCCACATACCCCCTGGGGCCTTCCCAAGCACCCACATACCCCCGGTTGACAATCCCTGATATAAAGTGATTATAATTAATCTGTTAACATATACCACTGACAGGTTGTCTGCGTACCACTGGTAGCACGTGTACCACAGATTGGGAACTGCTGCACTAGAGAAAAGGCTAAGAAGCCAAAAGCCATATTAAAAATGGAGATACAATGTTACAATTTAGGATCCATTAGAACTAAGACTCCATTGCCCACTGTTGGTCCCACTGCTGGGGGACCCAGCCCATCCACCCCACACCCACCACCAGGGCCACCAGATGGAGTAGGCAGGCAGGCACTGTCTCCATGGAGGTTGGCCCAGGACCCCTATAGACAAGGTGCACTCAGCCAGGAGGATGGGATGGGGTTGTGGGCAGGCAGGGGGTGGCATCTGGGAGAAGAATGGGATCCTGGGCCAGTGACAGTGTGGCATCAGGGCCCGGAGCAGAGCTGCAATCCTCATTCTGCACGTTCTTGCAACGGGTGCCAGTTCCTTGGACAGCAGCTGGCCCCTGTGAACAGAACCAGTGCCCATCACAGGGAGGTGCTGGGATCAGATCATGGCTCTGCCCTGGATCCCTGCGCCGTGCTGTCACCACTCTTCAACCCTGGCCACATCCCCAGCTCTGCCCTCCCATCCTGCTCTGACCAGTGCCCCTGCCTGGTGGTATGTACAGGGAAGACAGGGCTAGATAGGATCAATTGGCATTTCCCTGCCCTCTTACCCCCACCACACTGGCAGTGTAGACAGTCATGAAGAGAAGCCAAGGCCAGGTCAGTGCCTCCCCCCACTGGCGTTCACCAGCTCAGCAAAATTCGTTAAGTGGTCCTCCAGCCCAAATAATTGCCCACCTCTTCTCTGGTATCATTTGTAAATGTTTGTCCTGGCAATTACTGAAATGACCCAATTCTAAGTTTTCCTATTTATTATATAGTGCAGCTTTTTGCATTATCTCTGCTCTGTGGTTTGCTGCTCAGTTAAAACTTAAGGACTTAATATCTACAACAGCAGCAAGTAGATGCTCCTTTGTGCTAGGCAGGTGTACAAATGCCTAGTGAGAGATCCCTGCCTTGGCTTATATTCTAAATGAACAAAGAAACAAGAGAGGTGAAAAGATTTGCCCAGAGACACATGGCAGGTCAATGACAAAGCCAAAAACAGAATGTGGTTCTCTCAAACCCCTACTCCCCACAGGCCTTATCCACTAGTCAAAAGGTATAAAATAAAATAACAGAACACAGGTCATACCTGTAACAGAGAGTTGGTGGCTCCTCTTACTTCAAGAAAGAGAACTGCAGCTAGAGAAGCCAGGCAATTGCAAAACCCTGCAGCTCAGGCAGGCGAGAGGCCCACCAGGGCACAGGGATGCACCTCTTTTTTTCAAGCGGGGAGGGGAAGGAGTTCCTAGCTAGGAAAGCTGCAAGGGAGTGCCTGATGGACTGCTGACCTGCCTTGGGGCTACCAGTAAGACTCTGAGAGCTTACAAGGCTATAACCCAGAGGTTGGGGTTAGGTTGGTGGGGTGGGGGAATGCCCTGGGTGTTTGCTTACCTACCATGATGGGGGCAGGTTTTCCTTTTTAAAGTGGTAGCAGTGCTGTTTTCCTTTTTGTTGACATTTGTTTGCCCAGAAAACAGATCCAACACAGTGGGCCCTTAGCTAAATGGGCCAGTGACAGAAAAGGGGTGGATGCTAAATGGGCCAAGATCCAGACCAGAGACTGACTGGACTGATCCATACCACCTGCAAGGCCTAGGTGTGGTGTAAGGGGTGCATGGAGTCATGTAATTATCAATTAAGGTTTATAGGTGCCCTGGGGCACAGACAGGCCAAGAGCACCCATGCAACTTAAGGGCAGGATCGAGGCCAGCAGTGTTCAGAAGGGACCTACTGGCTACTGGACTGAGTAAGGCTTACTCTAGGGCTCTCAAGGCAGCCTCCCTTTCAGAACAATAAGTACATCAAGGCATTGTGAGTGAAAAAGAGGGGATGCTACCCTAGAGGCAGAGCAGGGCACAGGTTACAGGGCCACCGGGGGTGTCACAGCCATCCCCAGAGCCTGATCTGGTTACACTACATTGTCAATTATTGGACTGTGTAGTTGGGAGAGCTGTTGGACAAGCTTCAGGTGTCAAATGCCTTTCTCAGAGACATCAGAACTGGTCCAACAACTCTCCCAACTATACAGTTGGTCCAATAAAAAATATCACAGAAAAGTCTCACTTCTCAGACATTTCTTGGTCAACATGGCTATGGCCCCCACTCCAACCCTTTTGTCAATTGCTGAATATATGTGGGTATATTGTATATGTCTAGAGAGAGATGTACTGTATTTTGTATAAATGAGAAATAATAAACAAAGCACTAGGCCTATTTCAGTTGTTTAAACTAGAATCTATATTTTTCAGCCTTTTGTTTCCCACAACAAAAGTCACAATGTAGCTGTTAAGAAAATAACTAGGGTAAATATGGCCCTTTAACGCTTTGTAAAAAAAGACTCTCAGAGGTGGAACTTCAGAGCTAGTTGATCATCCTGCAAGATAGGAAGTCTTCTGCAGCCCATGATGCTTTAACATTCACAGACCACAGTACAGCAACATAATAACTGAGTTTAAGTACATGAAGGAGGTTATTGCCAGCAAAATGGGGGAATTATCGAGCCTGTTCCAGACAGTCTTCAGAAGAAGAAGTAACCTTAGGCTCAATAGCAAAGAAAAATACCAAATAGGTAAAGTCATTTAAAACATGGACATATCTTACAGCAGTTGGTGGTAGAAGTCCCCTGGCTTACAACTAGACAATAGTCTAGAAAAGAAAAGATTACAAGTGTCATTGGCTTCAGAAATAGGAAAGCTTTACTAGCTCCAGCCCATCTGTCTGCAAATACAGTGGAGATTGTATTTGGCTGGTACATTGGATACACCACCACCAGATGATCAACTCCACAAGCTAACAGGTCTTGCCTTACCTCTGATTCTTTCAGTTCTATTATTCATTGGGGATGGGAGGGGTGGAGGAGACAGGATACGTTTAAAATGGAAGATTCATCACCAGGGATCCTGGTTTTTGTTGATAAAAACAAATCCCCAATTTTCAGATTAAAAAATGTAACCCAAAATCCACATTTTCCCTTGATATATAGATATATAATATCTATACATTAGTGGTGTTTCATTTTTCCATGATTAAAATGAAACACCACACATATATATATATATATATATATATGTGTGGTGTTTCATTTTAATCATGGAAAAATGAAACACCACTAATGATTACAATATTATATATATATACACACACACACACACACACACACACATTAGTGGTGTTTCATTTTAATCATGGAAAAATGTGGATTTTGGGTTACTTTTTTTAATCCGAAAATTGGGGATTTTTTTTATCAGAGAAAACCAGGATCCCTGTGCATCACTCCACATAAAAATCTATGTCCCTCTAGCATTCAAGGGAACAGCCAGGGGAGATCTTAGCCTTTACAAAGCAGGTGGCCTAATCCTATGAGAGTGTAGGGTTTCCTGGAAAACATGCAAGCTCTAGTGCTGTATGACTGCATGTCCATTTTACAGTGCTGATTATTGCCAAAAAAAGCTTAAGATTCTAAAGCACTTAAATATTACTTTGAGAAAAATTTATCAAGCTGGACACTGACAAATGTCAACAAGATTATGGAGCGTTTTGTTACAAAGTGACATTAGTTCTGTCTGAGGTGTTAAAGGGACAAGGTTGTATTGCCTTGCCACTATAACATTTATAACGCAGATGTCCAGATTCATAAGGGAGAAACTTCGAAGGGAACATGCTGCTCCTAACTCATCATCTCCTTCTAGAGACTGCAAAGGCTTTTTGGGTGTGTGAAGGGGCAAAACTAGCAGTGTAAGTGATGATATTCAAATAGATCCAAAGGGATCTCCAACAGATTAGGAACATCTGCAAAAGGCCTGTATCTTTAGTCTAATTTTCGGAAAGCACACTGCTATTATATTGACTCCCCTTTTAGATCAACAAATTGCCCCTTTTGCAGGGCCTGATACAAAGTTCATTGAAAAGAATGAGTGTCTTTCTGTTGACTTCAATTGGTTTTATGTCAGGCCCCAGGTTGGATAGAAGGCATGGCTCAAGAATTAATCCTGCAACTGTCAGCATCCTAATATAAACTCTGGAGGTATGCCAAGGATGTGACTACACTACAGCATTATTAAATATTTATTTTAACAACACTATATACGATAGAATGCAAATGGAAATATAAAATATAAAATAATGAAGCTGAAATCAGCTGATATCTGTTGTGTTGATTCTAGGCAATCAGACAAGACCATCGGTGCTGCTACGAAAGCCAAAAGGAAACTTTAACCAAAAGCACCAGGCAACAAATCTGGAAATTAAACAATAACTTAGTTCATACAGTTAGCATCCCTATCTGGTGTTGCCAATGCTGGATTGAAGGGTCACGTGGGCCTGTAGTAGTGTGGTCTTTTCCCTTAAGAGGAGGAGGACAGCCTGACTGAGGAGCTGCAGCTGTGAGAAGGCTGTTAATGAGCGAGTGGCTCCCTGGGAGTTAAAAGAAACCCAAAAAGCAGAGCCACTGCGTTGCAGATGTGAAAGAAGTAGTGGTGAGAGGAACCATGTGGAAGGTAAGATGGCTGTGAAGGTCAGAGCCATAAGGGGCCCTCCCAGAGTCCAGGACAGGACAACAAGGTCACATCTCCTTGCTTTGTTTGTTTAAAGACTGGCTAGATACAGATGTTCAAAAAGCTTGAGGTGGAGTCAGTCTAAGTTACGCCGTTTTCTGTACGCGGTGTCGTTTAGATCAGTAATGAACAAAACACACATTCTCCCTTTGCCGGGAAGGAGGAGGGGGCGCATCTCTTAGACCAGGTTTCCCCATTTTTAAACCAGTTTGTATGTGCCAAACTTCTGTTCTGTTATAGCTGTAGACCAGTTTCTGATCACCAGGGATCCTGGTTTTCTCTGATTAAAAAATAACAACCCAATTTTCAGATTTAAAAAAGTAACCTCAAATCCACATATTTTTGTGATTAAAATGAAACACCACCATATATATGTGGTGTTTCATTTTAATCACAGAAAAATGTGGATTTTGGGTTACTTTTTTAATCTGAAAATTGGGGATTTTTTTTATTAGCAAAAACCAGGACCCCTGGTAACATCTGTACCTGGCTGTACCTGGCCAATGCTGGGGTTGGTTGTGGAACTGCTCAGGCTTATAGGCATGGCAGCCTGCTTAAAGGGCCCTGATATTGCCACAATGCCAAGACTCCTCCTTAGGTCAGGAGAGAGGAGCAGAAGGATGTAGGTTCTATGCCACTGCTGCTTTGGAAGGTTGAATCAGATGTAACATGCAGTGTAGAAGCAACTACAAAAACTTGGGATGCAGAGGTCTAAAATGACCTTGGGTGGCAATGATGCGCTCTGAGTAGCCCATAATTCCTCATTCAAGGTCATAACCCTGTTTTGTATCGGTGGAGGCAGAAGCCACCAACAGTGGGGACTTCTGAAAATCCCGTCTTTAATTTTAATACATTTCACTTCAGGCTCTGCAAAATGGAGGATAATGAACCCTCTGCAGCTTGTAGGAGCATCATAAAGATAAAGTAGTTACTATCTGTGATTTTTTAAAATGAAATCTTCATACTTTCCCAAGCAGGAAGCAGCTGTGACCACCTGAAACCTAAGACACTGCTCCTGCCTTTGTTTCAAGGTAATTTGCATCATCGCAGAACCTCACAAGAGGCGAGAGACTCTATACCAGCTATAACTGACTGTCTAGAGGAGGTTTCCATCTACAGGTTTCCCTAATTTTATGCTGTACATGCATTCCTGGAAAACGGCGCATAACTCAAATTTGCATAAATGGAACCCATTTTACAGTGTAACGAATAGGAATATGTTCCAAGACCTCGACTGTACTGACCCCAAGATCCATTTCTACCACTTTTACAAGTCAATTTTGGTACTCACCAACAGCAGACAGTAAAGGGCACTATTGTAACAGGGACGGCAACTAGGGGTGTGTGAAGCATGCTGTATTTGATTTGGATTCGGCCCAATTCAGGGGACAGTTATTCGGTTCTTTGATTCAGATCACTGTCCCAATTCAATTCAGTTGAATCTGAAGATTCGATTCTGATTCGGAGAATCAGTGATTCAGTCATAGACACAGCTTTATAAGTGTGCTTCTGGTCCACTTCTGGGTCCACCACCAAGTACGCTGGGGACCCCCCACACTCTTGTGGGACACTCCATCTGCCCTGCCATCGCAGCAGTCACAAGCCACCTGGTACCTTGAGGTATGTGTGCGGGCCGCCTCCCGATCCCATCCATGCGGCCATGTGTGGGCTAGGAGCGGTATGCGAACCTGTCTTTGTGCACGCAGGCTGTGGCCAGCAGCCTGGGCACGCGGGGTCGAAGAAGACCGGTGGCGAGCTAGAATTAGTTACGGACGCGTAATGGTTGATTAAAAGATTGTTTACTTACACCAAAGATGGTTGTGGTGTAGGCTGGACAGTTTTCCAGGCTCAGCTCCACTTAAATCCTCGCTAGAGGATTCCGATAATTGACCCCGGAGTTCTTGAAGCTCCACGGGTTCGACTCGGTAATTGGCCCCGGAGTGGTTGAAGCTCCGCGGGTTCGGTAGTTTCAAAGGAAAGGGATACGTCTTAGGATTGCGCTCGGCGACGGGGAGAGGCTAGAGGCCGTTTGGCCCCCGGAGTGGTTGAAGCTCCGTGGGTTCGGTAAATAGGCCCCCGGAGTTGTTAAGTCTCCGTGGGTTCGGTAAATCGGCCCTCTATTGCCCTCTTAAGGAGAAAAAAAAGCTGGGTTCGAAGGGATTAGCAGCGCTTAGAAATCTTCATGCTCTTTCTCCCAAACTCCAATTGCTTTCTCTCCCTCTCTCTCCAACTTGGGCGGAAACCACCCAAGCTCTTTATACAGCTAGCAAGCCAATCGCTAGCCGCCACGTGTGCCTATATTAAGATCGGCCAATAATGTGGTGCAAATCTTAATACAAATGGCGGGAACTCCTTTGCACCGTGCATCACTATGATGCAAAAGAAATGCACCATGCAAAGAAGGCTATAAACGGCGGGAAATACTCTTTTGCACGCGGGTTCTCCTATTGCAAAAGAAAACTCCACCGTGTAAAGAAGCTGCAATTTGGCGGGAACATAATTTAGCGGTGCCGAAGCACACAAAAACAAAAAACCACAACTTTGGGTTGTGACATTATGTATAAAAAACATATAAAGCTGTGTCTATGTCCGAATCGTCAAATCTCTCTGAATCAAATCAGAGGCTTCCAACTTGATTTGGATAGATTAATGGACCTCCTGATTTGATTTGGATTTGGAGATTCAGCCACCAAATCAGGCCAAATCTCCTCCAAATTGATTCAGCAACGGAAGCTTCACATAGCCCTACTGGCAACTACAGAAACACGTGTTGCAGACAAGCAAGGAGTACAGATTCACATAGGAGACTATATTTTGGTGTGTCTCTCTCCCACAATGCACCACACAAAGCAGCTGACTGCAGACTTCCACCAAACCGATAGCATAAGAGTGAATTTACCTCACATATAATGAATTTTTGGTATAAAAAGGATCATAGCATAAGAGTGAATTCTCACATATAGAACCTGCATAAAGAGAGGGAAACCTGTATTGACTCCTCTGTGAAATCCTATGAAATATGAACTTTAATTTCTACCCAGAACTTTTACAATCTTTTCTCCAATGCCTGATTAAGGGTGTTTGTGCCCGAAAGCTTGCAATTAAAGAAATTTTTTTGCAAAAATCTTGTTGGTCTAATAAAAGATATCATCTCTACTACAAGTCCTGATTGCTTTTTACTATTTGTGAAGTACTTAAATACTACATTAATGAACAGAAAAGGGTCGTAAGGCTTGAAAATTGACAAAACTATAAATATGTTGCATTTAAGGTATTGTAAAGTTAATCAAGTTCAATACCTATCACAAACAGATGGAAGACAACTCATAAAAAATACAAACTCCTTTCGGCATCTGTTCTCAATTATGTAAAGTTTAATATTCAATTTTAAAGTCAATGCTTGCTGTTCAGCCTAAACTAATTTATTACTATTGTAAATCTATTTGAATGTTCATGATCTTCCTAGTTAGAATAGATGATGCTTGAAATTTCTTCCAGCCCTATGATTCAACCCCTCAAATAATTTAGTGAGCATTTTTACTTGAGAAGTATGCCAGAGAAAGAAGACTTCTGTTCCCAGGGCTGTCTATTCATAGAACGCTAAAGTAGGGAAAAATAATAGCTCAAACTGTCTTTAACTGTCTCACAAAGGAAACATTTACATAGAACAGGGCTGTCCAACTGGTGGCCTATGGATCATATGCAGTCTGTGAGGGGTTAAGCTGTGGCCCCCAGGCTCCTGACTGCTGCTCCTTGCACAGTTTCAGCTGCAACAGCAGCTGTAGTCTCCAGGTTTCCCTTGCCGCCTCTGTTTTCTGCTTCCAACCTCAGACCCAGGCATGGGGCAGCAAGACATGTTGCATGGGGAGTTGAGGATGCATCTGGGACACCTCAGAGAGGGTCATGCCCAAGCAGTGCAGCAGTGGAGCAGTGCTCATGTGGGTCCGCAGTGCAGCAGTGGGGTTGAGAGAGTGTCTACACAGTGCAGAGCCTGGAGGCCAGCACCTCACCTAGTGTAGGCCCTGGGGTATATGGCCCCTGTCAGCTTAGAAGTTGGACAGAAATGATGCAGATGAAGAACTGTGTTAGCTGGTATGCCTAGAACAAAGGCAGTCCTTGCTCCAAACAGCCAGTAGTCTGGCACCAATCTGGCACAAGGCTGCCAGTTGTGGTGGTTTAAATTATGTGGACACCTGTCTGCTAAGAGCTAAACTGAGACGCCAGCTCATCCCATTCAAGTTACCAAACAGTCTTAAAGCATTAGCCACTTTGTCCCTATCTTCCTGGCCAGGATTCAAAATGCTGACCTAAAAACAGAAGGTTCCATATCCTATTTCTAGTACCCCGAGCTATCCAATCCCCGGTGTACAAATTACTCTCCATTCTCACTACAAGGTTATCTTTCAGGATGAACTGGGATGCAAGAGCTCTTATACTGTGATTGCTTAGCAGGCTTTTGCCAATACTGAAATAGGCAGTTTAATTAATAGTGTTGCCACCCTGCTGACTAGCAGCAAAAGTCAGGGCCTTGCAGGTCAGTTTTCTGTTGGAAGGGAATTCTGTGATGGAAAGTCTACGTATCCTCAGAATATAGCTTGTTTATTTACATTGTATACACCAGACATTGAATTGGTCATGAAAGGAAAGCAAGTAATTCCCTCTTTCAGGAATCACAGTGTAAATGGTAGTTCCCTGCTCCCAAGAGACAATTCTGCACGATGTAGATTTATTCTAGCCAGATGGCATAAAACAGATAACAAACTCTGTTTGCTCCTGCAACAGGACATCCTGCAATGACTTGCAGTAACACAGAATGTCTTCAAAAGTCTGTATGCTGCTTATACCCTTATACCCTAAGAACTAGTAAGAAAAGAGTGGCCTCAGATGACTCCCACCATAGTGATGTTATGATTTTTTATCATCATCACTAGTATTCTTATTGCTATTGTTCTTTTACTCTGTTTTAAATGCTTGGGTTATAAGATTAGAGCTATACAATTTAAATATAGCATCATCTGTGATGTAAACATTAGGGCTGTGCAAAGCTTTGGTCACTGATTCGATTTGGCGGAGATTCAGCCAGACTCAGTGGCTGAATCTCTGAATACAAATCTAATTAAGAGACCCTTTAATCTCTCTCAGAGAGATTCGGAAAGATTCGGCAATTCAGACATGTTTCTTCTACCTACCTCAAGGTACCAGGCGGCTTGCGAATGCTGCGAAGCTGAGGCTGATGGTCCCCAGCGCACTTGGCAGCAGGCCCAGAAGTGGACCAGAAGCACTTCCGGTCCACTTCTGGGTCTGCCAGGAAACGCACTGGGAGGCCCCCCCACACCTCCCCCAGCTTGATGACTGGTGCCTCCTGGGTCTGGGGGGGGCACCCTGGGTCCCCCCATGGCTCATCACCAAGCCAGGGGGGCATGGGAGGGCCCCCAGAGCACTCCCTGGTGTACTTCCAGTCCACTTCCAGGTTCACAGCCAAGTATGCAGGGCCCCTGCCCTCCCACCCCATGCTCCTATGGGACTCTCCATCCGTTGCAGCATCGCAGCATTCACAAGCTGTGCTGGTACCTCAGGGTATGTAGATAAAATATTTAAAGCTGTGTCTATGGCTGAATCACTGATTCTCCAAATCAGCATCGAATCTTTAGATTTGGATTCAGCCAAATCAAATCGGGGACAGTGATCCAAAACAATGAATCGAATCACTGTCCCTGATTTGGGCCAAATCCAAATCGAATAGGGCCCGTTTTGCACACCCCTAGTAAACATATAGTGCCCACAAAAGTAGCAGACTGGTCACATGCACTGGCCTCCATATTAATTTGCTTTTCCTAATTAGTATGTAAGGGTGATCCAGTGACTTAGGTGGTAACCTTGGGCTCAGAAAACTTGGGGTTGATTCTGAGCTCCTCCACAGAGTTTCTGTCTTTGCTTTGGCAAGTTATCAAGCCTCTCTTTGCCCCGGTTCCCCATTTGTAGAATATTTCCCTTTGCAGGGGAGGGTTTTGAGGAAAAAATATATTTAAAATCAGAGATCATGCGCCATAGCAAGGGGTCAGCAATGTTTTGGGGCAAAATGCCAAAAACACCTGCAACCTTGACGTGTAAGCTGTTGGCATGCCAGGGGCAGACAGTGGGGGAGCCACAAATGGCCCAGCCCTTGTGGCTGTGCAGCCCTAGCCGCTTCCATACAGTCCATCCCAAGGAGCACATGCCAATCAAAATGACTCTGTGGGCCACACTCTGGTCCAGGGGTTCCCTATTGCTGTACTGTAGTGATAGGGGCATACAAATGTCTAAAACAAGTGTCTAAAATAGATCACAGAACTTTTTATGATGCTTAGTTCTGTGAGTATAAAAGATTATAACAAGTGAATGGGCCTGAAAAAACAGTATTAAAGTGACAGGTGCACTTGCATTAAAAGTTCTATTGAGTGGAAAAACAACTATGGGTGAAAATAAGAGCTGTGAATCAAGCAGATCAGATCCAAAGCAGAAAAACAGGATTACAAAACAGGAACACAAACAAAAAAACCATCAGGAAAATATAATTGATCAAACAGAGCAATACCCTAGTTTGAATGCCTCTCTTTTAACCCTACGGCCTTTATTGTATTTTATTTTTACATGTTCATTTTGCATTTGCCTTCAAGCAAAAATTCGTGAACATGTTGATCTCTCCTGGAGGGCCATGCTGTTCTAGCATTTAATAATTTAACAAGATATATTGTTTGCTTTACATGCAGTACCAAGCCAAATTATGACTTTATAGCTGACTCCCTTTAAAGTTAGTGGAAGCTGTATGTGGGTTTTGGAGTTCACAGCAGCAAGCCCCTTGTTGAGAGGGGCAGAGTTTGTTCAGTTCCCATGATGGCTGAAGTAGTAGCTGTGATGGTCCATGAATTGTGCAAGATGCAAGGATTTTTTAATATATCTCTTATTTGACCAACTGCATAGTTGGGATGAAGTTAGCCAAGCTTCTGAATGCAAAGCATTCTTCTCTGGGTCCTGCTTTACAGGCAGTACAGGTGCCTATACACATGTAGTGAAGCTGCTCCGCCACACTGTAATTACAGTGCATCAGAGCAGACTCAATTAATCAAGTCTGCTGGAACATGGCATTACCACATTCTAGCAGATTCCAGTGCCACGTGCACTAGTGACCCCACACTGGAAAATGGCAATGGGAGTACTGTAACTAAGCTTGTCAAACAAGTTTTAGTTAAAGCACCCCGTGACTGTTTTTCAGCGTGGGGATGCTAATACACGTGACGGTCCAGGAGCATTGATTAGAGTGGCTCTTGGAGCTGCTCTACTTAAAGCACTTCCCCCCCACACACTCCTGGACCACATGTATAAATGCCCTACAATGCCATATTCTGCCTTTGAGGTAGCCTGAAGAAGGTCACCAGAGAAGAATGCTTTGTTGTTAACTCACATACTGCACACAGAGAAGTCATAAAATTCCTAGCTCAAATGCACAGACCAGTGGTTTTCGGTATTTTTGGACTTGAGGCACCCCTCCATAATTTTTATAAATTAAGTGACGCTCAATTTCAGAAACTAATGTATATATTACAGTGCAAGCCAGCTTGCAGAGGGGCTGGGCAATGGCAGGGTTGAGGATCATTTAGGTAGGGGGAAGCCTGATCCTGGGTTTATCTACTTAATTTACCTGCTTATCTCCCGACACCCCTTGTTTATCTCTTCACACCCTCGTGGCATCTTTCAAAGGATATGGTGGCACCCTGGCTGAGAATCACTGGGATCGACTGTCATTTATTCCACACAAGATTGAGTGTAACAAAGGAATATGGCACTAAGTACATTGAGGCAAGGACCTTCTCTAACCCAAACTGCCATGAAATCCTTATACTTTTACAGCAAAGAGAGTAAGTGACTTGTGTTCAAGGTGTGATAAAAGACCCCACACAGTAACTGACTCCACATCAGTTAAGATGCTAGAGCCTTAAGCAAAGAAATGCTATAATGTGACACACAAGAGAAATTCCATTAGAAATACAACCTTGTCAATGCATGTCCCTTCTTTTCTTTCTATCTCTGTTTTAATACAGATTTTGTTGCTACAAAACCAACTGATTCCTAGTACTTTTTTTTTTGATTTTGGATGATTCCAATACATCAAATTAAAATGCCACACTACAAAAACAATATCTATCACCATTCATTTATAGTTTAGTGCATTCACTGCATTGATTCATTTTTGGATCATTTAAAAGCCAAGTGGTGTTTGAGGTGTCTCTGCTGCCAGACTGATGTCAGTTGCTCCCCAAATGTGAGGAAGTCTTTGCAGTTTTACTCTTGCAAAACTGGAAAATAAGGAAGACTAATAGGTGCACACATATCAAGTGACATATTGGGCTGTTGTGCAGAGGCGTCAAGTCCCAAGGAAGGAAAGGAATCATTCATTTCTCAGTAGTTCTGGAGAGATCACATTAGGAATGCCACATTTAGTTCAAAGTGCCTCCAGGTCATAAAGACCAGCACAAAATGGCTGGTATCCTTAGGAAAGTAGCTGAAATCTTAAGTGGCAGGAGACCACTGTCTGAGTGATGATTAGAGGTTCGACTATCCTACTTAACTGAAAGGATTTGCCAGCTTGTTTTCTGTATCCTGCACCCTTCTGTCTCAACTGCATAGCTAGTGTCTCATGTTATGCTGCTGGTAGAGGGAAACCACCTAAACTTTGTAGTCTTTTCCTGTATGCAGAGAGATGAGCAGGCAAGCTCAAGTAGGCTGGAAAAAGGGTGGTGCCAGTAGCAGATTTCCCTTCAGCTCTTCTGTGGCTCAGAGGCCAATCTAAATGTATGCTTCCCAAGCTGACTGAGGTGGAGAACATACTCTTCATACTACATGATGCTCTGTGTCAGCTGAGTTAAATGGAAGAAACCAACACAACCAATGCCTCAGCAACCGATGAATCCTTGTATTGTCAGATCTTAGTCCCAGTTCTCGTTTGCAGTCTCATCCCTCTTACACTACCAGCAGAGAGCCAACTAATTCTCACGCCCCTCTTTCCAGGTTCCTGGTACCTCCTCAACCATTGCTGGCTGCTGACTGAACTTTTCCTTGTGATAGGGTTTTAAATATTCAAAAAGCTCCTTAAAAGAGAACATGAAACAAACATGCACACAATACAATATGGAAGAAATGGAGGGCATGCTGTTTAGACATAGACAGATTAATTGAAGTTAACTAATCCAGGATTTAGTAGACTGGATTTCCAAATGACACTCCTCCCCCCCCACTTTCTCTGTGGATTGTCTTCACTGCACTATCTTGATCTGCTAATTATATACTACTTTGCCAAATGGGGGGGATCCATTATAGGGCATGTTATATACAAACATACTGAAATAGAAAAGTTTTCAAAACCTGTTCATCAAGATTCTTTTAAAAAAAGGACCCAAACACATGAGTATATCTTTCACCTTGATAAATTGAAAAGACCAGTAGAATTGTCAGTCATGTGCAATTCAGTCTCAAGATCTCTGTGTGTGTTAGCATATCTATTTAAGCATAAATATATTATAGTCAGAATTTTGTAACAGTGTATAAATTCATCTATCCACTCTCTGTTAAATAGCAGATTTGAAGCCCACCAAATTTAGTTTCACTTGGCACCTAACTCAGGTTCTTTTCCAGAAATGAGCTATTGCATTAACTTACCACATAACACTGTGCCCTTTTGTGTTACAAATAAAACCTTACTAAATGCAGTATTCCTTAGTACAGAAAACATACAATTAATCTGCTGCAAGTTAATTTATCTGCTGAAGTCGCAACTGCTGACTAAGAAACAGAAAGTATTAATTTAGACCTTACAATTGTCTTCAAAGTAGATGACTATTGCTATACTGCCTTTAAAGATGTAAGAACAGCTTGTGAGGTTATCTGCCCTATCATTGTTCACAGAAAAACTAGACAGAGAAGAAAATTTATCAAAACACTGTTATAATTTAAGGGATAAAAATCCCAGGTTTAAAAGCACCTATATCACTTAGGAACCTAAATCCCAATGGGATTTCTAGGTTTCTAAATGATTCAGGAGTTTATCCTCTATATTGTTTAAGTGCTTTTGAAAATGTTACCCTCTTCATGCATTAGAAGCCTCTGGAAACTTTCCATAGGCACCATAAATAAATATTCTCATTTTATATACACACCCAAATGGTGTCTTAAGTGTAAGAACCTAATTTAGAATAAATAGGAAAAATAATCAAAAGTAATGGTTCACCTACTAGAAGAACATTTAGGTGCTCTCCCCTACCTTGGGGGTCTTCAAGAGGAGACTGGACAAGCACTTGGCTGGGGTCACATGACCCCAGCACTTTTTCCTGGCAGGGGGTCGGTCTAGATGATCCTTTGAGGTCCCTTCCGACCCTAGCATCTATGAATCTATTAAACATTTTTTTTAGACTGAGTACTGTAGATGTGATGAGCAAAATGCTTTGTGAATGAAATATAAAAGTTATTTGCTAAAGTGTATATAGTCCTATCCTCAGCTATTTTGACTTTAGTGTCCACTTTGGGTGATGGGAATACAGGCCCAAGGAAAAAGGGGAACACATTCTTCTGTCTGTATAGTGTTTTTTACTAGAAGCTCTCAAATATTAGATGCATAACAAATGTGACAAATAGAATGAAGTAGACAGACAGAACTAAACTGATTTCTGATATAACTAAACTCCACTGACTTAATTTAGTTGTAGCTGGAGAGGAAATTTGACCCTACAAGTCCACAGCCCAAAGAAAACCTCATTGTTAAAGCAACCCCCAAAGCTATACTAGAACTCATCTGTTCTGATCACAAACCATGTAGTTGGTTATTGGCTATCTAAATACAGTAAATTCCATCCAGTCTCATGTACAAATACGCTAGTGAATGCTTAGTCCTTCCAATACTGGAACAGTGCCCTTGGGACAAGATTGTAAAAAATGTTTGCCTCAATTTAAGCTCCCGAGCCCTTGCTTAGTTGTCTAAGTGACTTGATTTTTCAAAAGTGCTAACCCAGTGGTTTTCAATCTTTCTGGACTCAAGACACCCCCCGTTGGACTTGAGGCAAACCCCCATAATTTCTGTGAATTGAGTAGCACCCAATTTCAAAAACTAAGTTATATATTACAGTTTCAAAAATTAAGCAGTACTAGTAGTAATAGTACTACTACTATAAACTAGTAGTACTACTACTATACACTAGTAGTAATACTTCCTCCTTACACAGAAGCTGGGCACACCTGAGCCTAGCTATTCTGCTTAGCTCATCTGTTTATCTCCTCACACCTTGAGGCACCTTTCAAAGGATCTGGCAAGACCCTGGCAGAATCACTGCACTAAGCAGACAGCTTTTCATTAGAGAGCTGATTAGACAAACAGCTTTTCACTTCAGGGTGCATCTACATGTGCGCTTTACTGCGGAGTTGACTAATTAGCCCTACAGTAAAGCATCGCTGTCTATACGTGTGCTGGTATTAGGGTGCAGTAAATTAATGAATTCTGCCATAAAACAGAACTGTCTGGAAGGAGTAATTTACTGCACAGAAAAGCATGTGTGAACACTTACTGGGACTGCAGCAGTTTGAGACAGAGTGGAGAAGCCCCGAGTTGGCAGCAGGCTCAGGGGGTCAGCCACACAGCTCCACTCTCATACCCTAGCCAGCCCCCCTGCTGCCCGACACTGCCACTGGGGCTGACCCCCCAAACCTGCTGCCAACCCAGGGCTGCTCAAATTGCTGTGGTTCCAGGTACATATACAGAGGCTGCGCCTGGGAGCAGCTGACTCAGGTGCAAACTGTGCCTGAATTTATCATGTCGCCTTAATGGCACATGTAGATGCATCTAGTGGAAATTACTGTTCAGCACTTAAAAAATTGGGCCACTTTGACCCATAGACTCCAAATCAGGAAAGCATCCCCATTCAGGACAGCACTTAGGCATGAATTTAACTTTAGGTATGTGTTTGGCCTGGAGAGACGTGGACTTAAGCACATGCTAATGTGTTTTTCTCCACCAAGGCCATGAACAAGAAATGAAAGAATATCTTTTGGGCATCCTTTTTTTTAAAAACTGTCTAGGGTTTATGGATAGCCCTTATTGGCTTCTATTAAAATGTACTATAGACTTTACCCAGCTATATGACTCCTTACACCAGAGTGTTGTCATAGTTGTAATTTAATTGTCATAGAGTTTAAGGCTAAGAGTGACTGCTAAATCCTTTTTTGCCTCCTGGGTAACAGCTGTAGAATTGATCTAGTTACCCCACTGGGTTATAATAGTACTGTAACATTAAAGACAGGGTTTAATATGCTAAAATACGATTTAGTGCACAGGATCAAACTGTGTTACTGAACAGCTCGAATACTACCATATTAAAACCTGATTCCATAACAAAGTCAAGTGGGTTGGGAAGACAAACCTAAGTTGAAGGTACTGATGCACACAAGTCAATGCCATGAAAAGGAATGATTACAGAGCTGTTACAAAGTTCAATCCCCTATAATAACTTTATAAACCTCTATTTACCCACTACCGTGGAAACACATTTTTTTAAATTAACACCTCCCCCCAGCAAATATTGCTCTATCACTGTCTCTTCTATCTTGAGGATTAATCAAGTAGGCTTGCTAGTAAACTTTCCTCACAGTTTTCTATCTGCTCTATGACACAACAATCTAAAGTATTAAAGGTTCACACAGATTCACAAAAATTTAGGACTGGTTGGGTTTTTTGGATTTTTTTTCTTTTCTTTTTTGAAGGAAGACTCAAGCTAGTCAATATTAACTGTGTCATTCATTCTTCACCCATTCTTTCCATCATAAATACTAAAGGATCTATATAATCACTATGAATAATAAATCTTGAATTAATCAATATTGCTCTCACATTTTGTTACTGAAAATTCTGAAAGGAAAATATGATGGAAAAAATGTATGCATGTATATTTTGAACTTAAACCAAGAAAACAGGGGGCGAGAGGATGTTTTTGGCAGAGTTGTATAATGTCCAATTTTTTCATCATCAAAGGCTTAGATCTGGTGTTTTTAGCTGCAGTTTTTTCATGACTGGAAAATATTTGATCAAGTAATTTGACAATGCTTAAACTTATTTGTTCAAACATGCACAAGTTGAGATCCAGCATTGAACATTTCTGCTCAAAGGGAATTTAACATAGTTATGAGCAACTGAAAAGCATCATCTGGATAGAATTAGGAAATGCATTGGAATAAACAACACATAGTGCTTACATGACATTTTCCATCCACAAAGAAATTAATGAAGATTAATACTCAACAGACACCTATAAAGGAGATAAATAGTCATAGACCAGGTAGAAAAGTTCAACAAATCTGAGGCAGATTCACACTAACTTTCACGGCTTTTTCTAAGTGCCCTAGATGAGTTCAGGAGTGAACAGAACTTATGCTCACTCTTGTGGGGTTGGGACAGGGCATGGAGGCGGCTTGCACTGACCAAGGTCAGCAAGCTGGGGGTGCTTACAGCAGGCTGGAGCAGCTGGAGCATCTTGAGCCCAGCTGAGCAGCTGGCCACTCCGATTGGCCAGCATGACACCTCTCTCCAGCCCCGAGCCTACCACCAGCTGTCTACTGCCAGCAACAGCTGGGAGGGGAATGGAACCCTCCACTGTGTGGGCTTCCCCAGCTCGGGTCGGGAGAGGGTGGCAGGGCCAAGACTGGGGCCACACTGCTGTCCACCAAGCCAGGAACTGGGGGCAGAGGGGTAGAGCCCCCCCCAGTGCAGCCTCCCCCACCCCCAGCTTGGGTCCAGGTCTGCACGGGGGATGGGGACTCTATTAGGCACTTCACAGATCACACATCAAAAGAAGTTATTCTTCTGCTTTATTCTGGGAGACAAGACCTGTGAGGAAAGACTAAAAGAGCTAGGGTGATTTAGTCTGGAGAAGAGAAGATGGCAGGGAGGAGTGGAGAAAAGGGAGGAATTGATAACAGTCTTCAAATTCCCACAGGGTGATTTTAGAAAGGATGGAGATGGGCTTTTCTCTGGCCATAGTGGACAGGACTAGGAGCAATAGCCTCAAGCTGCAGCAGTGGAAATCTAGGTTGGTGATTAGAAGGAATTTTCTGACTATGAGGGTGGTCAAGCATTCGAACAGGCTGCCTAGAGAAGTTGTGTAATCTCCATCCTTGGAAGCTTTCGAGGATAGGTTAGACAGACAGCTGGGATGGTTTAGTCAGGGAAGATTCTGCCTTGAGCAGGGGGCTAGATCAGAAGACCTCATGAGGTCCCTTCAAGCCCTACTTTCCTGTGATCCCTAACTGCTTCCTTTAACTGCTTGGTATGTGATAATGTCAGGATTCAGTCCCTAACAGAATTTTATCAATCATGCAGCTGGTACCTGTCGGCTGAAGATGAGGCCTACAAGAGAATGACAGAGGGTTGAAGGGTGATTGATAAGTTGCATCTGTTTTGTCTGTTACGTTCTACCTCCACTATTTCAAATGGAAAACTACCCTTGGTGAGGTATTTTTTTTATATTAGAAGTTTTAGTTATCACTCCACTTCCCAAGAATTTCTGCCTCTGCTCCTGCCCTTACTATTTCCACGCTTTTCTCTCTTACACTCTCTAATGTCTCCAATCACCTGACACCCTATTGAAGACTTATCCTTGGGTTCTTTCTCATTTCATTTTAGTTCTCTTTCTCTCTCATCCAACTGGAATTTCACTCTCTCTCTACTGTTCTAGCATCTCCAGCAACAGAGGAAAATCATCACTTACCACAGCTTTACCTCCAGACCTGAATTTTAATTCTTTACCACTAATAGTTGGTGAAGTACACCATACTCCAGGGACATATATGCCAGGTAAGTGCATCATTTTCTTAACTGCTTTACAACAATTTTGAGTCCCAATTTGTTGCCTTCCCCTTCCACTGTAACTGACTCCCACTGTCTGCATGCTAGTTAAATTGATGAACTGTTTAGTCAGAGACATATTTAAAAAGCCTGAGCCTGAATTGACTCAATCTTTGCAGGTTAGTCAGGTTAGGCTAGGCTAAATCACTATGTAACTGTAAAGACATCCCAGAAATGCCAGCACATGCCTGCAGTGGCATAGGCTAGAAGCGGGGGCAGGGGAGAGGCGGGGGTGTTAGAGCAGCCCTCCCTCCCTTGCACAGGGATGAGCTGAAGGGGGTGGGGCCAGACCCCAGCAGGATGCTCTGATTAGCCCAGCAGAGAATTGATAACAGTGTTTACCACCTCCTAACTCAGTGTTTATCACCCCATTAAGAAAACAACAAAGGGACATTACCAGCTATCTGTTGAGTCTGCCTGTTGATTCAGCACGGACTGTAGCCAGCACGTGGTCTGCTAGCTAGTACACCTCTCTGCAAGGCAGAGGGAAGGGGGGAATTCCTGCTTAGCAGGGAGTTGTGGGGGGGAGGGGAGCTTCAGCCAGGGAGCAGAGGGGAGGGGGCAGCCCTGAAGTGGAGCAGAGAGCCCCACACAGCCCAGAGAGCATGCCAGGATGCTGGGAGAGTCTGATTTATCTGAAACCAGCAAGGGGTCTGGGACAGACATTGCATAAATTGGTTTTACCCAAATCAGTTAAGTCTGAGACTACATTCAACCAGGTTTATCTCAAACCGGTTTAAGCCATTTTCAACCTGGTTTATGTGCACTGAACATCCATTCTGTTACAGGTTTAAATCAGTTTCTGATTACTGAAACCAATTTATGTGTAATGTCTGTCC
The DNA here is from genome assembly GCF_000455745.1 of Alligator sinensis. Taxonomy (NCBI): domain Eukaryota; kingdom Metazoa; phylum Chordata; order Crocodylia; family Alligatoridae; genus Alligator; species Alligator sinensis. Next base: position 2,304,391 of record NW_005841854.1, on the reverse strand, counting down.
CTAGCCTTTAAGTGCAGAGCATCTCTCAACCCCACTGTCTGCTTTGTAAATAATTGTACTCTGGTTAACTGTGCCAGAAACAAGGAAGGGGAAGCAACTCTTAAAGGGTCACTATTAGAAGCTTTGAAAAGGACAAGAGCAAGGCAGCTTTCTGGCTGTTGTCTTGCCTTGTTTTTAGGGTTTTTAATAGCAGTCCTAAAACTGGCTATTAGAATCCTTGAAAGTGAGGGGGTTCTACCCAGATTCAGGCCCACTAATACCACAGCACTGACAGTGCTGTAATCAGTGTTCCACAAGTACACAGGGTGGGCTGTCAGTGCCATGGTATTAGCAGCTCTGAAGCTGACTCACTCCCTTGACTCAGTTCTAATAGCAGCCTTGAAACTTTTAGAAGCCTCAGGAGAGAGAATAATGAAACGGTTTGGAGGCTGCTAACACCACAGTTCTGACAGGCCTGTGTACTTATTGAGCATTGCTTACATTTAAGTGGGGTAAGTTCATATTCCTGGTAAGTGCATTGCCTCTTTTCAGTCCTGAGGCTGTGCCCTTTAGTCCACTGCACTAGAATTGCATCATCCTATTTAATTCCAACTTCTAGTGCTATAGGGTGAAGCTACTGCATGGAAACAGAAGCCTCACTAAATGGATAAAGGCTAGTAGGCCTGAGAAAGCAGGTCTTTAACAGTCAAAGATGATGGCTCTTAGCTCATAGGAGAGAAAATGTGGGTGTGTCTACACATTCATTAAGGTGCTTTAGTTAACGTGCACTAAATCTAGTACCTTTGGGCTCCTACACATATGCGCAGTGTGCGCTCCAATGTGCTGGAAATCCAGCACGTCGGCGCAAACTCAATTAATTGAGTTTGCTTCAATTACTTTGAGTCAATTAATTGAGTTAATCAATTAACTCAATTAATTGAGTCTGCTGGAGCATGGAAACTGATATGCTCCAGCAGCTTTCCATGTCACGTGTATCAGTGTCACTGCATGTCAATACTGAAAAAATGGTGGCGGGGTGCTTTGAAATAAAACACGTTCAACAAGGTTTAGTTCAAATACCCCACCACCATTTTTTCAGCACAGGGACACGCAGCAGCAATGCTGATACATGTGATGCACAGGCACTTTTAATTAGCACTGCCCGCTAATTAAAAGCTACTGGCACCACGACGCACCACATGTAAAAATGCCCTCCACTGTGAAGTACTAGGAAAATACACACTAACCTCACTTAATCCGCATTAACTAAAGAGCATGGTTTTTAAGTGATGCTTAATGTACATTAGTCTATTTTAATGCACAGTAACTAAATAGCACGTTTAGTAATGCTTTAATGCTCATTAAAATAGGCTAATATGCATTAAAATGCACATGTAAATGTGCCCACCGACTTCTCCAGAAGTAATTTAAGACCAGCATATGTAGATACAGTTGCTGTATACAAATCCCACTTGAAGACTTGTGACCAATAATATGTTATCTGATCTATTTCCCTTGCAAAGGGGAACTCAAAAAGATTGCCTATTATTTCCTCTCCCCACCCCTTTTAACACTGGAACCAGTGGCTATAGCTATAAGGAATAAAGGTAATATAAAAGGCATTAAGGTAAGACTTTAGTGAACACAAGATTGTGTTGTATGAAGATGATGTGCTAATACCCCTGTCAAAGCTTGAGGCTGTCTATACATGTGCTCTGGGGGGGAATGTGGGGAGTACTTTAGAGTGGCACTGAGAGCTAGTTTAATTAAAGCACCTGCAACGTCACAGGTATACTGCATCCTGCACTTCAAAATGGCAAATTAACACATTTGTTATACTTTTCCTTGTATAGAATTTAGTTAGCCACACTTACATTGACATTGGAGATTTCCATTTTCAGGATCACAGATCTTTAGGGCAGACCACACCACTCATTTTCTTTTTCTTAACTGTGAAACTACAAGAAACCTTTTGTGAACGATCTTTAAATGCTATAACCCTCATTGATAAGTGCTAGCTGAAATTCAGAACTTTACAGAGTGGAGTCTGGATGAGAGATGGAAACATAGTCAAGGTATTTTTGGAATGTAAATTCATCCATTAATAAAATGTATGTGATGCACCATATGCACATGATGATCTCCCCCACACATTTTTTTTTTTTTGCCAAAGGCTTAAGTCAGACACCTCTGTTCCCTCCCAATTGACAGGGTGCGTGCACACTCACTTTCTCTCTTTTCTCTCTCACCCTGTCTCTCTTTCCCCCCCACCCCTGTTAATTTAAATGTGCAGGCTGCACATTTTGGGGATCTGGTATAAAATTCCTCAGATACCACTGCAAGCCCAGTTCTTTATAAGTCACACTGTGCTGCCCAGTATCCAAGGTCGTAGGCATGGGCAAATTTAAAGCTGCATGGTGTAGCTCAATGAAGGGCTGCATGGCATGGTTTTAACATGCATTCAAATTTGGATGCAATACAAACCAGGTACAAAGAGTTCCACACTGAAGTGACATTTTATCAGGTGATAAATTGGTTGAACATGTGGCATGTTACAATTTATAATGTAATTAACATGTTAATTGGATGATAAATGTCCACCAGGAGTCTCATATGCACATAAGACAAAGACTTCTCCTTTCAAGGAACCATACCAAACTCAGACCTGCTCACTCGTTTCCTCTACCCCATAGCACTAAAGTTTCAACTGTGGGAACCAGATTAGACCCATATTTCCTTCTAGTCTTTGTAATCTTGCTGGTTTGGAACAAATCCTTGCTTTGTCTGCAACTACACAGGGGTGCTTCAGCTGAGCTACGTTTTGCAGATGTGGAATGGCCTTTGCTTTACCGTGGCACTCCCTTCACACCTTTTTTCATAACGTATGTTTTTGTTGGTGGTTGATAATTTGTGGTTGAAATGGGCTTGCATGAGTTGTCTGATTTTTAATTGTGAACTGAAAGAAATGCCAAGGAATTAATAGAACAAGGTACTACAAAGGATGAATATAAATTCAAAGAAAGAAAACAAATAAATATCTGTTCTCCTCTTCCATATATTAATTTCTTACTACTTTGGTTTTTTTAGTAAGAGATATTTCCCCAGTATAACTTTAAAATTCTATTGCCATGAATATTTCTGGTTGAGTTAATTTGATGGAAGCTCTGTTTAATCTTCCGTCATGTTCTGTATATATATCTCCAGTGTTCAGTGTATTTTCCCCTTCAGGGCAGAGCTAACTGATAATTCTTGAGATAAGATATGAAACACGTTGACAAAATATAGCCAGTCTGCCATCCCTTCAGCGTCCTTCTCAGACACCATTCCACACAAATGGCATCAGCAAAAGGAATTCAGTATGTTACTATTTTAACAAAACAGACATCTCTAGTGGCCCAATCCTGCAGAATACCATCCCTGTTCCTGTGTGTAGCTCAACTACTTTCAGTGCAGCTCTGTCACATGTCTCTCTGCAGGATCAGAGACCGGTATTTAAGGCATGATCCTAAGAAATAGTTATTTTATCTTTATATTCTTAAAAACCCACATGATTATAAGATAATAAAGAGCAGACTCTGCATGTACTTGATCTATATCCCACTGAAGTAAACTGGAATCTTTCCACTAGTGTCTACAGGCACTGAGTTGGATCCTATATGAAGCCATCCACCATCCAGAGTAGTTTTCATAGGGAACAGTATTTTTAAAGGAGAAGGCAGACAGAATGTTTTTTTTGCCTATTTCAGTGTGTTTGTCTGTTTCGACAGAAAAAAATCCTGATTGTCCGAGGGAAGCTGCTTAGCTTAAATGTACTGAAACTCTATGATCCATGTGGGATATTTGCCAGGACTCTCCATCTAATCCTTGTGTATTGAGAAGTCATTCTCATTTAATTCACGTAGCCATAATATCTACTTCAACTTGCAGAAAAATAGACCTGAAAAATTAAAACTTTGCTGTTTGAAACCAGACTTTTCATCTGCTGGGCAAGAGAGCTGACATAAGGAAAAGATGGTGGGGAGTTGCATGTTATGACTTAGCAGGCCATATGACACATGTACACTCATCATTGTGCTTTCCCCCTTACCAATACTACCTCTCTCTGAGTTAGTCTGTAGAGATGCTATTCTAATGACCTGCTCAACCATGGGGTTTACAGGAAGTCGTTCACTAATAGCAGCGAGGTGGTGAGGCAGTGGGCTATGGGAAGGTTGATATTATTTTTTAAAAGACTGCGTGCTTGTATTGTCATTCACACTTCCTAGGCTGATTGTTGTCTTAGGCTCTAGCCCTAAAATCTGCCCCACGTGGTTGAACCCCTGAGCATCATGTAGAACCCCACTGATCGATATGATATTCCATGGGGCACACAGGTCTGCCCATATGTACCAGACAGCACCATCAAGACATTAGGCTGAAAATTCTTCAGCACAAGGAATGTGTCTCCATGTGTTATAGGCCCCTTATTCTCTAGTTAAGTCTCCCTGGGCAGACCTCTGGACAGCTGCCTGTGGTCACTGATTTCTGTGGGGCTGCCTTCAGGGTTCTCAATACAGGATCAAGGCCTATCTCTGGAAAGTGCTTAGCGCACGGTGAATACTATTTTGAGTCTCATAATAATCGCATCAGCCCTTAATGCCCAAAAAAGCCAGCTCTGAGAGTCCTCACTATAAAAATATAATTCCTAGGATAATCAAAATATTTTCTGCACAACAAGAGTCTAAACTTGGGCCTGAAGTCTTATTCTAATTTACGCTCTAGCAGTATATTAGGGCCTTAAGATAGACAAAAAATAAATTTACATCCACTTTAACAGCCTTTGCACTGTCAGAGTTATGTAAAGAGGTTTTAGAGTAAAGTAGTGCTAGTTTCATCTAAGGCTGGGACTCTGTTTTTAAACATTTTCTATAAAGTTATAGGACAATGCCAGAGAGACATGCCTGAATGACTGCAGAGAACAGGTAAGAAATATAGATAGGATTCTAGTATGAAGACCTATAAAGTGCAAGCTTGTTTTTTTCCTTTGCATTGGAAATACCCTGAAGACTGGATTGCACCTGCCCATAATCTTCAAATCTTTTCTTTATCCCAAAGGCTTAAGACTTTCTTTAATAAGAAGCAAGAATGTTTTATGTCAAAATTTAGAACTCTAGTAGTAAATCATTTTATGACAAAAAGCCATCTAAAAATAGGATATGTATATCAGACAAATTTAGTGCCTTGACTTAGTGGAGATTCTTCTACTCTAAACATACATGAACTTCCATGAAGCTATCTGTGTGGCCATTTGATGGGCTTCCTAGGACCCTGACCACACACTTTTCTCTCTTCCCTATATTTCAGGCCTTCTCCTTCTATCTTTCACTGCCAAACCAGCCATTGTCTCTCTTTCCCCTGAACTCTTACACCTCATTAGTAGACACAGATGCAGATATTTCTTTACACGCAAGCACCTGCCCTCACATCCTTGGCATCCACCTCCAAGTCAGAGTTCCTGTCATGTAGCATCCCTTTGTTCCTACCAGAGCAAAAATAGTAAAAACAGAATTGGTACATATTTTAATGTTTTAATAATATTCAGATCTGGTTAATATAATTTTTAAAATCCATATAAATACACAATCAATGACAGTTTAGTTTTGCATGGTCTATTCTTGCATTGTAAATGTTTACTGAATTATAATCAATAAAACAGATTGCTTTCTTACTTAAAAGTAACTAGTCAATATATATTTCTGTCTAGTGTAGAATATAAATAAAATGCTTCTCTGCATTTATTAACCAGACACAAAGATGACCAGCATTTGTCTTGTTAATATACAGCATGAAAGATCATCTGTTTGACTAAAATGGTTTCCAGTATCTCCATTCCAGTTTTGTACATGCATAGCTTTGATAGACTATTCTCTTGTGGTCGCAGGGGCCGGACAGGAAGTACTTCTAGTCCTGAATTGCAACAAAAGAAATTTAGGTTGGCTGTTAGGAAGAACTCTAACTATGAGAGTGAGCCTGAGCAGATGATTAGTTAAGTTGCAGAATTGGAAGATTTGAAGAGCAAGTTAGACCAATACTTGTCTGGGATGGTTTAAACATGGAAGATTCTGTAAGGGCTGGACTAGCTGACCTCTTGAGATCTCCTCCAGACATATTTTTCAATTATTTTAATATCCTTTTGGGTGAAATTCCCCATCCATTGTCTCCAATCAAAGAAACTTTGTTCTATATGAGCACAATCCTTTCAGACAAGTTTTATTTACTAGCAAGAATGAGGGGTTGGGGGAAAATACTTCTCTCAGTGTAAAATAATTCTAATCACACCTTGTTTTTTAACAGAGCTGTAGGATTGCCTTTTTCATTTCTTTCTAATGATGAACAGCTAAACTCATTTAATAGATATCAAAGTATGTTTTTAAAATAAACTATGCCTCTGTATGACCAGAAAGCAATTTCATAGAATCCAAGAAAAGTAAGACTGGAAGGGAAATTCAGAGGTCATCTAGTCCAACAGTTAAATACAGGTACATGGAGTTAAGCAATTAAATCACAATGGTTTCATAAGATTATTCAGTAGAAGTTTTTTTGCACACTTGAAATTATATTCTGCTCTCAAACTCAGATATGACTCCCATTACTAGGTACATCTCAGTCAGGATAAAAATATTTGTCCGAACCATTCTAACCATACATCTCCCTTATTCTGAGTATCAACCCTAACTTACGACTGCAAATACAATTCTTGACAATGTGCTCTCTTTTTCTTAAAATACACAGATACATGTTGTAATCTTTATATATGAAGGAAAATATTTACAAGAGCACTGTTCTCACAATCTGACTCATGCATGTGAAGCAGCAGGTCCATGATTTCAGTGATACTCAGAACAGATATAAGGGTCTGGACTATATTTTCCAGGACTTGTTTAGACAGAGTTGATCCTGTCTTGAGCAAAGGGTGCTAGATGACCTCTTGAAGCTACCTTTATTCCTACTCACTTCTAGAGCAAATGATATCAAAGACCCCATGGTTTCAACTGACTTCAAAGAGCAAAGTTAAGTCAACAATGAGCCCTTGTGAAAAATCTCTCTGCCATTTACTTTCATTGGTATTACAGTGGGTGAAGTTATATATTACACACAGACCATACTAAGTGACCATGCCCCTCACTCCAGAGCAGTGATACAGCCCAAGTGTCCTGGCTTCTAGCCATACCCCTACACCTGAGCCCTCCAGTGGCAAGTCAGAGCTGTGCAGGCAAGAAATGGTATTAATCTTTACCATGCGACTGTTCACTGCACATCCAAACTTTAACACTGCTTAGCATTCCACAGAGTTAGCATGGCCTATGTGTAATGTGCAACTTCACCCTAACTTCACTCCCAGTTCAGTGCTCTACTTGCCCAGCACTCACTGTATCAGGCATATAACTTGCCAATCTGCTTCTAGTTCCAAATAGAGACATGTCTCCACCTGCAACACTTGTTAAGTAGTATTTAACTAACCAAGCGAATGAAGTACATAGTGACAACAGGAATGCATGTTTTAGGCCATACACTTCAGAAGTGCCAAGTGGTCCCATGTACTTTATTCAAGAAATGCAAAAGCTGTGCTTACATAATGAGCATGTATTGAAAGTGTCTCCACAAAGGACACAATGAAGACATTTAATTATTTAACGCTTTCTTCATATCTTTCCTTGAACTCATAAAACATACTGTCCCCAAGGATGGATTTCACCAATAGTGTCTATTATACAGTATGTGCCAAATGGCTGCACTGTCCTGATTTGGTTTTACACAAGCTGAGCTTTACCCCCATCAGACTTTTCAAATTGCAGTTCACATTCAGAAGAGACACAGATAAGCTACTACCCAGCTTCTTTTTGTATAACATTCACCATCTTTATTCAGACATTTGCAACAAAGAATTCTATATCCAAGAGCCTGGATTACTGCAGACCACAATATCCCTTGAACTGTGGTTATAATTAGGCGTCACATCCATTGTAATCTTATGGACGTCATCATGTGTCACTTGCATCTGTTGACAGATCTCATACCAGGCATATCACTGAAATGGCAAGTCTGGAGAGGGCAGCCCACAATAGAAACAATGGCATTTATTTTTGTCCTGTTCCAAGATTGTCTCATAGAAAATATATGTTGCCAACTGCCGGGGCTGCACTGGCTATTATATTACCAGCTTGAACAAAAATCCAGGCCCATACATCTACAGCCTTCTCATGGCAATTATGGCAATAGAAAATGTACTTTCTGTAACTTTTTTTAGCACCATGAAAAAAGACTGATACCCTTATATCATTTCATCCAGCAGTCTATCAAAAAAAGTATTTATTAATTATAAAACTCCTTTCCAAGTGATATTGTTGTTATTCTTAAACTTATGTATCACTTAAACAGTCTCTGCTCTAGACAAGCAATGTAGAATAACAAAGCAACAATACATCTAATCTATCAATCTGCTCTGAACTATTAACTTTCCAATGCCCCATGCTCTAACTGGATTGAAAAATCAAATGCGTAAAAGCCCAAGGATGGAAATAATGTGTCTCCTTTAGCAACTCACTTGAGCTTTTCCTTACCAAAAAAATGTTTTAAAGTGGAACAAATCAGATTTACTTCAAACTCCAAATACACCTCCCAAAATCCAAATTCTCTGAATAGTCAGTTTGCACAACAGGAAAACTCTTTTGAAGCAACTGACAGCTTTTGATCTGCCACTCTGTTATCATCATAAATACAGTAGTCCATGTGAACATCAGCCACTCTGCAAAGCATGAAGACTCAAAAAGGGCAGGGTGCTATCATCACGAACTAAAGTAAAAAAATCTAGTTAATGTCACTTGGAAGTACAAAATGCCTGTGTATAAAACAGCACAGCTGGTTCCCAGAACTGCTGTAGCTGTGCAGCACAAATTAGAAATCGTATTATTAGGCCCTTAGCTTTTGCTGAACAGATCAAGATGATTCATTTGTAACAGTGAACTGTTTTCTATGCTTTAGTTGGCCATAGGTTACAGCAAAATAGAATCATTTGCTCATCAGGTAAAAAGAAGTCAAGCTAAACTAAATTTCAGTGTTGACTGGTGCAGTTTTATTACTGGTTCAGAGGATGCAATTGAAATAGCAGTCAGTATCATGCAAGGACCAGAATTCCAGCTATCCCCATCTCTATCATGTTACTCATGCACATTGCACAGTTGTGTCTGGGCAGCTGCTGCCACTTGACATCTAAACAAACAAAAACAAAAAAGTAATGGGGGGTGGGGAGGTTTGCAATTTTTTTGCTAGAAGTAAAATGAAATGCTGGCCCTACTGAATTCAAAGGAGAAAGATGACCCATTCATGCAGGGGCAAGATTTCACTATTAGTTTCCAGAGTATCTGTGAGATTCAACTAATAAATTACTCTTACTTTATTAGGGAGTTTATATAGCATTCATTTCTATAATTTTACAAAGGAATCTGTACAAATTCTACAGTTTGTAGAATTTGGTATTACAGTGGGTCAAATCCTGCCTTTAAATACTGACACATGCACTTTAATATCTACACTTCCTCTAAAATTTTCCCTGACAACTGTTCTTATATATTAAGAAACAGAATTTAGTCTAATAGCCTGATGGAGGCTATATTTTGTACTTCTGCAGCCAGCCAGTGACCTTTTTACCCCAGACCTGACAGCTGGGAATTGCAAAAATTAATTTTTGCTTTAACAAGTAACACAAACATTTCAAAAGCCAGACTTTCTATACCCCTATGCAATTTACAGAGAGGTGCTTTGAGCTTAAGCAGTTTCCACTTTTTCATGTGCTAAAAATGCCATATTAGTGATTATCTACTAGAGTATTAGAAGCGTTGACCATGCTTTCAGTAGGGTTATAAATTTCACCAGTGCTCAGAAACAAGAGTACAACTAGCTTCTGTGATGGGACAATGGTCCTCTCACATGCAAAAGGCAGAAACTTTGCTTCTACAGTGAGACGTTCCAAGGATTTTATGGGATTGTTTCTGCGACTTGATGAGAGATGGGTACCTTTCAATCCCTAAGTCACTGAATAAAATGAGCTTTTAAAACTAAGCCTGAATATTACTCCAGACAATATTTTCTCAGCCAGATTGTTCAGTGGACCTGTCAGTAAATTCTATTCTAAATTAACTTAACGGATCACAATTTCAAGAGTGGCCTCTTCAGTTGTTTCTGGGAATACTCGTGACTGTTCATGTTTGTTTGCACCTGGATGTTGGGCAATTCCATGCATAACTTCCCATTTATACTTGCAATTATCTTATTTTTTAATAGCTGCACACCCACGTTCAGAGACCACTTCTTGAAAATCTGGCCCCAAACACGATTTTAGAAATCCTGTCACCCATCAAGAGGTGAACATGAAAATACTGAAACACTTGTCACTAGAACTAGGGACTCCTAAAGTGAAAGAGCATTTTATAAGTTATGTATGCTTTTTAGCTATGTTATATAAAAGAACAGTTGATAACAGATTGCAATACAAAATTAGAGAAGCTGATTCCCTAGTGCACACCCACTGACAATTCCAGATGCAGTATTATAATAAGGAGGTGATAATTATTCCACATACACAGACACACACACAGGCAGTTTATCTCCTGACCTTCCTTTGCTGTTTCTCCCATGCTGGGTCCAGAAGCAGGTCTCTGTCCCATTCTTCCTCTTGGATCATGTATTCGTCCTCTTCGTACTGGTAGTTGTACTGCATGGTTGTTTCTATCTGGTTCATGTTGCTTAAGGATCAGATTCAATTCTGTGCTTGCTGTGGGATTTTAAAGAAATATTTTATTTTTTGATTGGTATTATGCAGCAGTGGTTGGGGAAGTGGAATTTCCTTCTGCTTTTGAAGCAACAAGATGTTAATAGTGACAAATCTTGTCTCAGGAGTGGCTAAAGCTGTTAGGGTGCAGGTAGGAGCTGACCTGTGGTGACCTCCACTCCCTCCCTCCCTCCTTGCTGCTGCCGCAGGTCCCTGTGGCTGAGTCCCCAGAGAAGCTCCGGCTCCAGCTCATTGCTGCTGCCTATTATCCCCACTGGCTGTCACATGGCTCAGCAGCCTGGAACATCCTCCCCTCTCTCTGTCCCCTGTTTGCAAGCTGCAAGGCAGCTGTCCAGCCTGATTGGCTGAAGCAGGATGATCCACTGATATAAAGAAGTGGGTGCAATTTTTGTCTTTGCTATGATGTGCTATTAAGAAGTTACACAACTACATTTCAGTGTTTTATGGGCAGTGAAAAGCAAAGTTTTATCTATAGGAGGGAAGGCTCATTATAAAAATTTATCACCTCTATGTACAGTATCTCTTCAGTGGTTCTGTGGCTTGCATTAACATCTCTTGTGTTAGTGGGTATGTATGTGTGCTTTTGTATGTGTATAACTGTGTGTAAATGCATGTGTTATGGTATATAAGAACTGTAGGATATCTTTTTTTATTTTGGTGGGTGCATTTTGAGGTCAGGGAGCTGATTACAACTTGTACATTTAAAAATAAAATCTAGCTGACAATGCATTATAATATGGTACCTACTGTTCTTCCATAGCTGCCCAGCCCATGAGTCACTTCCTTTTCTACAACGGGGAGATGGGCAAAGGGGGACATGATGAGCCAGTGCAGAAAGTCATATACACCAACAGAAAAAATAACTTACTAAATAGAGCAGGCTTGAAACACAAACCAGAGAATAAAAGCTAGATCTAGCAAAGTGCCTCAGCTCCTACCTACTGAAATGAATAGGGAAAAGAGAACGCTTAGCCCTGGGCAAGACCTAGCTGCAAATGAGAACACATACAATTATAAAGTCAGGTGACTACTGAGGCAAGAGCTTGGCAAATATCTGGTGGAAAATTTAATGAGGAAACTCTTAACTCTCTGTATACTATAAGGCAAACACTGGAAAGGTAGGACTGTCATTAGAAATGCAGGCAGACACATCCCATGCTGACCACATCATATCATTTTAGTTTTCTAGGGGGCAGCATTTCTGCTGGGAATTGGCAGCTTTACTTTGTGCTATATCTAGTCTATTACTAACACTTACCCAGGTATCTCAAGCAAAAGTCATCCCTGTGCTACAATTTGTATTGGGCATAATTCTGCCCTCTGTTACAAGTAGAAAAATACTAACCCGTGCTGAGAGTCAGTCGTAGATTAACTCAAATAAGAGGTCAGATATGGGTGGTAGGTCTCCCATATGGGAATATGAGTGATGTGCAATGGTGAGTAGCAATTGATTGGATAGCACGTATCCAAATTCCAACTTGCTGCCGTGCCATTTCTACTTGACTTTCATAAAGAAAAAAAATTTAAATCCTGTATGCCTAGATAGATAGTAAATAACCTATGAGTGTAACTTTATGATTGCAAATCTGGATGCACAAGGCAGTCAGGAAATGAACATTTAACATTCTCACAGCAACTCTTCACTCCTCTACATTACTACACTTACTATAATCTAAGATTAACATGTAATGGTCTAAGCAAAATATGCTACCTGGACCAATTCCTCTCTCACCTAAATCACACAAATACACTCATAATTTACTTCAAAAGTTGAACCCATGTTGAAGGTTAAGGGTGTGCTTCTAAATTAGGATCATAGTGCAAGAAGGCAAATACCTTAGGAAGGCTAGAGCCTCTAGTAGATAGTCATAAAGCAACCCAATTTATACATACATATCTAAATATATACATTGTAAATAGATTTTATGATTCTCTTCTTTACTACTGTATCATCACTTGTGCTTCAGTAAATAATTATATAGTAGGTCTGAGTGTTGCTGTAGATGTGATGGTCCAGGAAATGTCTAAGAAAGGACTTCTTGTGATATCTTATTGGGCAAACTGTATACTTTGGAGAGCTGCTGGAGAAATGTTTGAGCACCAAGTGCCCTTCCTTAACTCTAAGCTCAGACTTCTGCAGGCTTAAACCTCAGGAAGGGCACTCAATCATAAAGTAGGGTTGTAAGGAACCTCATAGTGTCATCTAGGCAAACCCCCTGCTCAAGACAAGATCATTGCTGACTAAACCATCCCAGCCAAGTGCATCTTATCTGCTCTTGAAAACTTCTAAGGAAGATTTAAGTCCTGAACGCTTGTCCAACAGCTCTCCCAACTATACAGTTGACCCACTTACCTCTCATAAACAATTATGAACTATAAAACAAAAAACAAATTTCTAGCTACTCTTTAAACACCAGAGAAGAAGTCTGAAGTTTTGTAGGTGCAAAATAGTCAAACTTCTGTTAGGAAAATCTTTGTAGTAAGTAAATTTTGGGGAATCTATACCCCATGTTTTTAGAATTTGTTCTGTAAGTTTTACCAGTCTCTCCAGAAAAAATAAATCTATTCTTGTGTGAGCTGTAGCTTGTAATTTTTCAAATAGATGGTTCTGCTTTTTGTTCCTGCTGCAGGTGCTCTCACTCTGCACACATCTACCCATCACAGCAAGTTTGTCCCACTACTGCCAAATCAATCCTCTTCTCCAACACCCATTTTAGTCTTTGCCAGTCTGCTCCTCAGTTCTACCAACCTCACCTCCTGGGATTCAACCCCTCATTTCCCCAACCACAGTGGAGTCCCCTCTCCCCTTTGCAGGATGGGACAGGGAAGCCATAGGCATCTTTCACCCCTCCCTTTTATCAGGCTAGGTGTTTTGGGAAGGGGCTGAGCAGGAGCAAAAAAAGATTGATTCTCTGAGCAAACATATAGGGAGTAGAGCTGCTCTGTATTGATGGGCACTTTCATGCCTGCTTCCTAAGCAGCCCAGATTGGCTACCTCAACCCCAAGAGGTGTGCATGTGAGGAAGTAGCCAATCAGAGAGGGGGGGTTCCCCCTGCTGAGCTGGAATAGTTAAAAGGCTGGAACTTCTTGCAGGACTGCAAGGATATCTCTAGAGCTCTCCACTCTCCTGACACAGTTGAAAAAAACATTAAAAGAGCTCGTAGTGTTCTTACCAGGAGGTGACACAGAAATACAATGTCACAGTGTATTTGGGAATTATCTGTGACTGAAATCTAGTGATAAGAGGGGACTGGTTTCTATTGAGGAAACTACAGTGGAATCACTACATCTTCATTTGCCCTTTTAATCTCTGCAGTGTGGAATCATAGGATGCTTTCTGCTACTCAGTGTGGAATAGTAAGGAAGAGGTTTAGTTAGCCATTAGTATTTTGCAGTGAAAGACTGGAAAAGGGGCTGGGTGAAGCAGCAGCTTAGTGCAACAGTCTTACTTCTGGAGACCTAGATTCAAATCATCTTAGCCTGACTTTTGCATTATACCATTTAATACTTCGGCATGAAAGAGAATGGTTGCTAAAGGAAAGGCTTAATGATGGATCAGTCAAAAAGTGTCAACTTTTTGGTCGAGAATTCACTTGATAGTCAGAAATATATGCAAAGAACTTAGTATACTAAGGACTTGAGACAGAAGAATGCTGGTTTGCAAATGAATGCTACATTTCATTCTATGGCGTTAGTCATGTGACCTGAAAGAGAAGAACAGCGATCATTATTCTTGTCACATAACAGGTCTCAAATAATTACATTTACACCGAGTACCTGCTCATACTGGTTAGCTCTGGTTAGCCACCCCTAAATCACTGGAAACCAAGTCGTGTGGAATTCTGAATGCAGTGGTTAATACTTTTTGCAAATAACTGAATCCACTTAGTATATACAATCACTACTGCAATATTTTTAATGTTGTTGGGTATTTGCAAATATAAAAAAAAATGCTACTTTATTTTAAACTCAGTGCATTCCTACACTGAGCCTCACACATGCCCAGAATAGGTAGTGTGTTACTATGACCTGGCTCGCCCAACATCTGTAAAGATCAGGGACTTTAGTGGGGCTTTTTTGGTGTGCTTTTATTTAATAGCTGAGCCGATTGAATCAGTTTTTGAGGTACTGCAAAATGCACGTGCACGCTCAGGTAGACACTCCCTGCGAATCAAAAGGATTTTCTCAATTAAGTAGATACAATTTTCACCTCCCTACACCAGCTTTAAACAACCTGTCCCACTGCATTATTTTAATCAATAGAAATTATCATATTTCACTGTATTTTTGTATCCTTTTTTGCTCTTACAGACTCCTTACTGTCCTGTCAAGAATTAACTCTTGCAACTTCTAGTGTTCACCTGATCTTTCAACCAACTAACCCCTTTCTCATTCTTTGTCCTCCAAAGCAGTGTTTCCCAACCAGCGTGCTGTGGCACAAAAGTGTGTCATCAGAAACAAACAGGTATGCCATGGAATTTTGCCATGTCAGTGAGCTACAATAGGTATGAGGATGGGGAATGCCTTAACAGGTGTGCCGTGGAAAATGTTTATTAATGTAAGTGTGCCTTGGGGTGGAAAAGGTTGGGAAACACTGCTCCAGAATTTTAATGATTTTTAAAGGGGGCTGTTAACATAAACTTTGCAACCATGTTTCTACAAGACCATTTCTCCAAATGAACCCAAATGTATAAGAACAAGTCATTAGTTTGATGATTCTATTAAGAAGATCAGCAGTGAAACAGTTAAAGGTGTTTAAAATTAAAACACCATTATTAGACTTCTAAGTTAGGATCTTCAATTGTGAACGGAGCAGTATCTGTCAGAATTGTATGGAGCTATTTATAATATTCTTATTAAATTCTTCTTGAAGTAATGTCCTTGAGATAAGGAAAGAAACACACAGAGCTGTAAGATTCACTTCTGGGTTCAAAATAACTGCTGACATTGTTGAAGGATCTCAAAGCATTTTACAAACTATATTTAGGAATAATTTCATCTGCCATTGAAACATAGCTGTGGATGAGGTGCAGCAGGAAATATTTATAGGCTATACAGATACTACCAATGCATAGAGCAGGACTACAGAGAAAATGCTGACTGCACTGCCATCACCAGCCTTTGCCAACATTTTGAGAGGGAGGAAAGTGGTGTTGGCCTAAAACTCAGGGGATGGCCTCCATGACCTTGAATAAGTCACTTAAGGTGAGATGTTCAAAAGGATTTAAGTGGCCTCACTGCTTTTCTTGAAGTGACCAGGAACAATATCTCTGTACTGCCATTTCCCATCTGTAAAACAAAGGAAATAATTGCTTCTGCTTCTTGTCTGTCTGTCTCATCCATTTATAGCTAAGTTTTTTGAAGAAATGGGTTTCTCTCTCCACATGTGTTTATATGGATTCTGTGTACTACTTCATACATATACTGAAGCATCCAACATAATGAAGAAGTTGGAAGTGACTAGTGCCAATAAAAACCTAGACTACACAGCTCATTACTTCCAAGAATAAAGGGAGCAGTTGGCTCTTACAGTTCCCTGTTTCCTTCTAAAATTCCTACCAAAAGAGGGACAGCTGCTTCTCCTCAAACCCTCCTGCATCTGTACTGACTTCACTCTTAGTTTTACAGATATCGCCTGGGCAACTTCAAACATATCTCACAAGGGTGATACAGATAAATGAAGCAAGCACACATCAAAGACTTCAGAAGTCAAAAGTTCCTTGTCTACATTAGAATTATGATGCCAAAGGAAATGCTATATGCAATCACTTACCTAGTCTATTAATGTGGGAGCATTGCAGTACCACTATATGGACATCACAATGTAATACACACTATGACAGGTGGGAAACTACAAATAGTGCTGGCATAAGATTGGAAAAAATGGTGAGACAGATCCAGAATTTTCAAAATGGTTCAGAGAGACAAGGGATGGACTGGGGGTATAGAATAGCCTATTAAAAACTTTCAGGAGAAGAGTCATGTGTTCTCAGAACCTTGGCCGTGCTCCTGTTCCACATGTTGGCTCAAACTTATCTTCAAAGAGAGTAAGCAAGAAAGAAATTAACAGTTCAAGTGCAGCGCTAAAGCCTTTCACTGAACTATACTGTGAGCACTTCAAGAACGTCAGAAGATTAAAAAAATCCCTCTCTCAGCCACATGTGGCCTGTAGCTGATAGCACCCTGAACATTTTTTAAAGATGTGCTTCACTGTTCAGCAATGCTGTGGGTGTTACTGAGAAGAGAGCTGTGTCAGATAATGGTCAACAAATATTTTGAACTAAATCAGAAATTATAGGCAATAACTAACTATGGTGATAAGCTTTAGAGAGGTAGATAGGTGTGTTAGTCTGGAGTCAGTCAGAAGGCAGGGTAGAGATGCAAATAAATACAGAGAGCTTTTGTACAGCCACGTGATCTCCAAATGTTTGACAAGGATTCAAATGCAAGCCTGGTGTAGTTGCTGGCTGCTGGAATGAATTTGGTCTTTTAGTTGATCCTCAAAACACCCTTATAGAATAAGTAGAAGGTAGCAACTTTAATCTGACAAATGACCAAAAGCCAAATCAGCTTCTCATGTACATCAGTATATCAACACTGACTTCAAGTGATTTGCACTGATGTAAGAGAGAGAGGAGATCAGACCAGAGTAAGGCATTTGAGCTTATTATGCAGTCTTTGGCAAATCATTTAACCTTTTTCCCAATATTCCCTTTGTACATTAGGACAACTTTTACCTACCTCACAGAAATGATGTAAGGGCGAATGGTGGTTAAGCATTTAGAAAATGAGAAGTGATTATATTTATATAAGCCGTGCATGAATAGGGCAGTGGTTCTTCCAAGGTCACATCTAAATTATTCACAAATGCAAATCTTGCACTTCTGGTCCACTTCTGGGCCTGCTGCCGAGCATGCTGGGGTCCCCCCCATGCTCCTGTGGGACGCTTCATCCACCCCACCATCGCAGCATTCACAAGCCGCCTGATACCTTGAGGTATGTAGAAAAAACATCTAAAGTTAGGTCTACGTCTGAATCGTCATATCTGTTAGACACCGACTCCATGTGACGCCCAACGACTAGGGAGACGACAATCCAATTGCTCATGAATCCTGTTACTCATTAGCCAAAGCAAGCAGGGAGCAAACACTAGCACGCATTACTCACAACAGCTTTATTCAGAATGGAGACAGCTTTGGACTAGCTCCCAAAAAACGGACAAACCGGGGAGCTGCACTGAACAATAGTTCTTTTCACATTTTATACACCTTGATTCATGTTTATTAACATTTACTCCACCTCTGTCCCTCTTTCTGTTCCACCCATTTCAAGCTCCACCTCTATTTACTGTTTACTTCATTAGCATGGAATTCCCTATGCATTTCCTTCATTTACATGCCTCTCTGCTAAGAGCACATGTGTAAGACTTTGACCCCAGCTTCTTTCAGTGAATTGTTGTTTCTTGCTGGTTCTTTCTGGTTCTTTGCTGATTTCAGCACCATCTCCAAGGTCTTGCTTCTGCTTTATCTCCTGACAATAGCTGCTGGGCTGCATCTTGTTCTTCTTATACAATGGGATCTAACACTACAACTTTGTTAGAAAACTGCTTACCTAAGTGTTTGCAATGTTATTTTTAATATATCATTCTGCCTTGTGACCAGCAGCTTTTGCTGAGACACATATTAAAGCCTTTATTCAGCTGCAAATCCAGTGCTTCCCAAAATCTAAATAGTGTCACCCTAACAATATCTTCCTGAATCTCTCCGAATCAATTTGGAGGGTTCTGATACCATTCAGAGAGATTAAAGGGTCTCCTGATTCAATTCAGATTCGGAGATTCGGCCACTGAATCGGGCTGAATCTCTGCCGAATCGAATCAGGGACCAAAGCTTCACACAGCCCTGCCAGCTCCATTTTATCACCAGGTCAACATTTCCCTCCTTCCCTAACTACCTGTCTAGCACCTATGGTCTTCCATGACCTCTGATCCTCACTGCCATGCATTTGCATTTTCAAAGACCTGCATTTTGCATATTGGTTTCTATTCCACCCAGGAGAGCACACAAATACCAGTAGATGCTCCCTATGCCTGAAGAAGGATGTTTGTGCCCAAAAGCTTGCAACGATCAATTTTTCCAACTATTTAGTTGGCTAATAGAAGATATCATGTTTACCCAAAGAACCCTGTCTGCTCTGACTTGTAGTCATTTCATGCAAAGTTACAAAATATTTAGATCCTCAAAAGCACAAGCAGACCCCTAATAGCTGCCCCCCTGGGCAACCCAGGGCAAGAGAAATGAGAGGCAAAAAGCAAGAAGAGTAGCTCAGTGAAGTGGCTGCTATCCTGGAAGTGAAGGGGCCTTGATTTCTAACCTGGACCCTTACTTCCAGCATGGCAGAAACTTCCCCAATGCTCCATTCGCCATCAGTTTTATTCACTGAATGCAAGGTGCAATGGCTCAGCTTCAAAAAAAGGTTTGGAAAGGGGTTGAATAAATGCCTAAGATGTGACATAGTGGTTATAACATTGTGCTGAAAAGTCAAATTCAAACCCTCTATGGATAAGTGAGGTGTATGATATGGGTCACCCATTTCCTGGGCGAGTCCTCTAACCTCTCAGCTATTGGAGCTAAACCATGGGACAGTCCTCCTTTTTTTCTGGAACATACACTCAGGCACACACATATCTAGCTAGTCTGCTTGTGCTCAGTGTGCACATGCATGCTTATGCATGTATATTGCAGAGGTAAAAGAAATCGCAAACTCACTCTTTGGCCAAAAGGGCCACTTACAGGGCCACTTACTGCTATTTAGGCACACAAAGTGAAATAGAATTCCAGTTTTTCTGTCTAATAATTTAGTAAATTACTGAACTATCATTGTTTTAAAAAATATATTTCCTATATCCAATATTATACTGTATAGAGAAGTGATTCTCAACCAGGGTGTCACAGCACCTAGGATGCCATGAGATCCTTTTAAAGAGTGCTGCAGGATGCTGTGCAATATTAGCACTGTTACTTGTGCAAATACCTACATGATTCACAAGATAAACCCAGAGATTTAAAATAGGAATTCACACTGTGGAAAACATTCTGGGGTCTTTCTGAGTTCTCTGCAATAGAAGAATTGCTCTACTTTCCAGTAGTCAAGAAGAGTCTCTTTTTTTAATCCTCATCATTCCCACCACCACAACCACAATAGTGCATACAGGTTCCAATTGAAATCGAGACTTCAGTATGATAAACACAATATAAATGTACAGGAAGCAGCAGCCTAGTGCATTTAGACACAACATTTGTTAATTAAGCAACAATAAAACATAGATTACTTAAAGCTCAACAGTGTGTAACTGGATGGGCTTTAATTGTTATAATTCCCCACTGAGGCACATCCTGGATACCCTCCTCTCCATTTTGATATTGAAAATGGATCATATCATCTTCAAAAATGAAAGCTGTTTTAAGAAAATTACACATGCTGCATCTCACATCAAAATATTTGCTGACCACTAATGGAAAAAAAGCAATTGAAGCAGTGAGAAGGGCTCTTGGCTTGAACAAGCAGCCTGAAAGGAAGGACCGTTATTTATATTTAGCACCTATAGATATGGATAACAGTATCTCTCTTTCAGGAAGGGAACTGTGGTTCATCTTAACATTTCAAACAAAATTTAGCAACTGGCTAGCTGACAAGCAAGTAGAGGTTCAAACAGCTGTGACCCAGAAATGGACAGCTGTACCATATATGATTTGCTGCCTTTATTTATTTATTTATTTTGGTTTTATTTTAGCGAGAAAGGAAAAATGCTCTAACCTGGCACATCTATCAACTTTTTGCTTTTGATTTTCACCTTCAACTTTTGATTTTCTTCCAACTTCTATAACTAGTATAGCCCTAATATTGAAAGGTAAGTGACAAAAAACTCAGTGTTATTCTACTTGTTAGATATTACGTTCAAGCCAATGTGTACTTTTATGGAGAATCAAATGTTATATCCAGCTAATTTGTTCTGTTTAGCTGGTAGTACTGCCCTCACCACCAGTCTCTGAATGGTTTCCCTAAGTGTATGAAGCAATATGACTCTCATCTGCCACATGGGTCATTCTTTCTGCCAGTAACAGTTTATCTGATGTAGATATCTTTTCCAATTGCTCTGTACCTCAAATCATACCTCTCAACCCAGTAAATAAAACACATGACAAAGGGCTAAACTGGTAGCAGTTCTGATGAGATAGATGTCTTGCTGAATTATTTTATTGTAATAAATGCACAGTCCCTAAAAACTGATTCGAGTTAAATTGTACTTTGATAGCAATAAAATGTAGCAGTACTTTGCTTCATCAAATAGTTCAGTGTTAAGATAATCACTAGGGGCTCCTATACACATGCAGGGAGGCTGCTCCAATGCACTGTAATTACATGGTGGTGCTTTAGTTCATTTAACGAGTTTTAGTTAAAGCACCCACACTGCCACATTTCAGCGCGGGGACGCTGATACATGTGACGCTCCGGGTACTTCAATTAACATGGCTCTCAGAGTCGCGCTAATTAAAGCCCCCTCCCAGAGCACGTTTATAAGTGCCCTAGGTCTTTTTTCTTGGTTTCTCATAGTATCTAGCCTCTATTCTCTTGGGGCAAGAGTAGGCAGGAGTGGGGAGGGGAGCTTTAGTGCCAAAATGTATATAGACTACACAGATATGCATGCACAGAGCTTCTTTGTCCTACGCCGAGTCCTTTCCTTGCACTCTCCTGGTCACAGGGTCTTGACTGTTTATTTGTGGCTGTCTAAAAGGATCGGTAAAAAAGTATGGACAAGTTCTTATGTGATTTTGATTAAAAACAGACACTTTACAGTCCTCTAGCCAGGAAGTCTAAAATGCAGTAAAATTAGGTTCTGAATAGTTCCTCCACCCATCCAGGGACTGTCTATTTATTATTAGCTCTGGAATCCAGCTACATGCAGAGCTTACTGTTGTGGAAATCAGCAATGCATTTTCCAAAAACAGTAACGGAAACATGGTACTGTCTGCCAGACTCCTTGGTAAATTAATGACATGTAGATTCTACCTAGCAAGTGAGCTCCTCCCAGCACTTGACTTCAGCTCAGCTAAAGAAAGAATCAGAATTTGTGCTTCGTTCCTGTAGCCTTTCCTAAAAAACTATTCCCTCTTTTCCTGTTCTGCCAAGCATCAGTTCAGCCCTCTGTACCCTCCTGACGACTATCCACATAGGGGGCCTGACTATTTCTCCCTTCAGGTACAGGAGTCATGCTCTAGAATAACTCCATTGACCTTGTTAGAGTTGCTGCTAATTTATGCCGGTGTAAACAAGTAGATAATCAAGCCCACAGGGTAGAAACCAGTCTTAATTCTTCATTCACATGCATTCAAACTTACCTGATATAACTAATTCTATCTTGCCATCTATAAGAAAAAGTTAGGTAGCACTAGAGGTAGCATTAAGTCCTTATCAGGGATAAACTGCATAGAGGTAGTGTCTGGGTAATATCAAAATGGTGGCAATTCTACCCTGAAAGTGAAGGATAACTGCTAAGCGAGGGGTCGATAGGGCAGAATGACCTAAAAACCTGAGAAGATGTAGGGCTGCAGCCCTACAACAACACATCAGAGATATATTCCTTACCTCCTACACGATGTCAGGGAATGCATTTGCCTCCTTCCACTTGAAGAATAGCCAGAGCAACACCAGTTAAAAATGAACAAATATAGAATTGCTTTGCACGGTGTAAAACAATTTTTGAGCAAGGTGGGAAAGGTGAAAAAGAATTTAAATGGGACTTTGAGTCATTCCAACCAATGTGAGAAATGTATTGATTAATGGACAAAAACAAAATTAATTGCTGAGGATAGGCATAATCTTATGGGACAAGTCTCTCTGCCACACAGTGGTCTCAGCCTGCTTCTCCAAAGCAGGGAGTGGGGAAGGGATGAGGGGGCAGGGGGGATCCTTCTTTTATGTTCCATCAGGCAAGCGTCTTGGTATGCACAGCAGTCCCACAGGTGCTGAAGAGTTACCCTCCCCACTTCCTTCCAGTCACATTCCCTGTTTATGGATGGCTGGTAAATATGATTCTAATAAAAGATTCCCGATTGGCTTGATTTAAATTTCTTTGTTTCACTGAAGCCTTCAGAGCTCGATCAGACCAGATTCTTCTTTGTAGTTATGAAAGGTGTCACTTAATTGGGGATGTATACTTTTAACAGAGGGATACTTTCTTATTTTCTTTCTTTTACACTATTCTCTCTGAAACAGTTTATCTAAACACTCTAACAACCACCCATTCAATACTTCAGGAATCAGAACTTGTGGCAGAGGTGATATCTTTTATTAGACCAACTAGACATTTGCAAAAAAAGGCTTTATTTGCAAGTTTTCAGACACACTCACCCTTCACCTTTCCTTGGGCAGAGGACAATGCAAAGATTGTAAAATTTCTCCTGGTTGGAAATGAAAATTCATATCTAGTTGGTCTAATAAAAGATATCACCTCTGCCACAAGTTCTGATTCCTTTTGCCTGTAGATCAATACAGCTACAACCTAGATACCTGATTATACTTCATGCATTTGCCACTGCAGCTTTGCTGCATCTGGTTCCAGACAGATTTCAGCACTAGGATATTGGCTTTCCTTGAGATGCAAATGCAGACTTCTGTTATGCAAAACCTGTGTGGCTGCCTGGTCTGAGTTGTTACACATGTGGGCTTTCTCTATGAGTACAACTGCTTCAGGTCTCTGATAGCCATACATGTCACGAATGTCAGTTCTCTGTTTACAATGGCCAATTTTAAATGGCCACAAAAAATGTTACCAAAATATTTAAACATTCACACTTAGCAGAGCACATGACAAAATAAAAAAAACACTTCATCTAGAAACTGTCAAGTTCAATTCAAGGACATATGATAGCTGACTGGTAAGATGATCTATCAACTATACACAAACAAATACCTACTTTTGCTTAAAAGCAGTGGGGCTCAACCTCTGGCCCACAGGGCTCCCTGCAGGGGAACAATGGCAGTGTTAATTGTCAAGTTTCCACAACTCCAGGGAGCCCTGCAGGTTCAGACCACAGCCTCAAACCTAGGGCCTCAACCTGCCTGCCAGTCACTCATCCGAGTCTGCTGGCTCCACATCTGAGGATTGGTGTGGAATAGGTGGTCAGAACCCAATATCTGGGTGTAGCCACCTGCCCACTCCCTGCACCTGGAGTGGCTAATTAGGATCAGTGGACCCTTTATTCCTTCCCATAAAAAATCCTGGCCTGGAAGGGGAAGTGTCTGGGCAACAAAACTCAATCTTGTACCCAGGCCTCCTCATCCCTGGTTTGTGCCTCTATTGACACAAGATGATAGATTATCTGGCTATCCAACTCTGCTTGCCCATGGACCCTGAGTTTGGCCTGACCCTTTGGCTCCCTAACCTGACACTGGTTTAATCTTCCAGACACCTGACCTGGCTAGCCTCCTGACCCTGCACTCTGCCTGACTCTCTGAATCTCTCACTTGGTTCCCTAGACAGATCATCTGGCTTCCTGGCTCCCCTATACTCAGACTCTGGACACACCCTTTGGATCTTGGTTGCTTCTTCTGTCCCTGGGTAACCCCCATGCTTGGTCACCCATGAACCAGCATGACACAGGCTGAATAATCTGTCCCTGCATGCTAGTTTGCTCCAGCACAGAGCTGGATCTGGATTCACAAAATCAGGTCAGTGAGTAACTGGATGTGGGTGCACAGAGTCAGGTCAGGCTGACATGCCAGACTGCACCCACAAATCAACCCCATGCAGGATCCAGCTGGCAGGACAACCCTGCACCTCTCATCTGGTGGACTTGGGTGCCACTGCTTTAAAGGGGAAAAAACACACCCCCCTGAAAATTTTAGCCACTGCAAAAACTAAAAGAAATATTATAGATATTGTAATAAGTTTACACTAGGAAGATTTTAATGCCACAGTATTACCTTGAACTCCTGTCAAATTTCAGAAGCACAGCAGAGTTGCATTTAAACAATAGTGTGGGAAATCTCAGGGAATGCATAAGGTGGATGGCAAACAGAGATGACAGTTCAAGCCAGTAGCACTCTTCTTTCTGAATCAGAACTGATTTAATCCTCCAAGATGACGCTGGGGGGTACTGTATTACTGGAGAAGCTATAGAGGAGACACAAAAGTTACATGCTAGCAATCTGCACAGACTAAGAAGCTTTTGAGAAATCATAAGAGTTGGGTGCCATACAAGTACATTGTAACTCTGGACATTTCCTTTCCGCTTCCTTAAATCCTCTCTGCAGGCTCTGCATGCAAGTTTTCTTCAATTCCTCTCCTTCGTTTTTGAGTACTGTCACAGCATGCTAGTGAACAGTTGTCACAGAATCCCCCCAAAAGAACCACATTTCAGCTGTGGATGAACACACTCACTTGCTATCGTTTGTGAAGTGGTTTGAGATGAAAGAGATGGTAGACAAGCATGCACTTGCTCAAGCAAAATAACTGCTTTTGTACCTCGTAGGCCAGTCTTTTCAAACCTGACCCAGGTACTAGTTCCCATGGGAGCCAAGAATATTACTAACATTCAAAGCAAGCCATTTTATTATTAGAAATTAGAAATACAGGATTGAAAGGGACCCTTAGGGTCCCCCAGCCCATCTCAATTTTTCTCCCCCTGCTCTCTCACAAGTGCCATCTCAATCTCTTCTGAAAAAGTATCAAACATCATCTGCATTAAGAAAAAATAAAAATCAGAAAAAAATTAAGACTTCAAAACTCATCGTTTCTCCCACCCCAATTCCAAGAACTCAGGAAATAGTTTATTTAATTTGTTTCACTGTTTCAAGAGTGGTTAATAGTAACTAGTAATAGAATTAATCTTATCTATAACTCCATAAAACCTGTTAGGACTATGCAGTAAGGGCAGGGAACAAGCAGTAGACACACTACTAAGAACAGGTTCAGGCTTAAAATACAAAAACCTCCCTCTCTCAGGAGTTCTGGTTTAACATGGAGAATATGAATTTGGGAAAAGCTTTTTCCTGCATTCAGCTTCAAGTTAGGAAATTACAAAACCAGTAAAATTACAAAACCTATCCCCATAGTTTCCTTCAACACTCAGTGTCTTTGTATTTCCTCAGAACATCCTTCCTGGTGCTTGATCAAGGACATTTCTTTCTGCCAGTGGGAAGTGTCTTGGCTCCTTTAATTCAGGAGCATTAAACTCACCTCATACCCTGGGCCTGATCTGAATAACAGGGCTCCTTGCAAGCCAGATCTGGTCTAGGGCACAGGGTGGCTCTGGTGGCAGTGGCAGCTCCAGCTCCCACTATGTGCCCTATGCCAGACCTGGAGCTGCCACCCCCATGTCAGAGCAGCAGCTTCAGCTCTGGCACAGAACACATGGTGGCAACAGCTCTGGCTCCAGGTCCAGCATGGGGCATGTAGTGGTGGTGGGGGCAGCAGCTGGGCTGGGCTGCATCAGCTGGTTAGCTCTCCTGCCACTTACTGCCATGTCAACAAAGGCCCGAGCACTCTGGATTCTGGGGCTGGTCACGCTCCCTAATTTCCTGTGACCCATCGGTAGCTTGGTAGGCCAGATACAGTAGCTCCATGGGTCAAATCCAGCCCACGGGCAATATATTTGACACCCCTGCTCTAATTCATTCCCAGATGGGAGTCTTGAGAGAACTCTGAACCCCTGCTTAGAGTTGAAACAAAAAAAACCCATAAAAAACCCAAACTAAACAAAACAAAAGAAACCCCCTTCTTGTCTTTGTGGGCCTCCTTCCAGGAGGGCAACAGTTGTCCTAAACATCTGTCAGAATCTATAACTTCCCATTTACCTAGCAAGAATATTTGAAACAGCTTGTAAACAGCCAATTTTAATCAGCTAGCCCCAAGTTAATTAAAAAAAATAGCTGTCTGCTGTTTCAGAAACCTGCACACTCTAATGTTGTTTTTTCATACACAGAAGTATGTACATACACAGAGGTCTAGATTATGTTTAATACGATTCAGTCTCCTGCTGACCTTGGGCAAAAAAAGATGTATACAGCTGTTAGCTACGCTGATAAATGTGATAAACTGGCATGTTGATTTGTATTACAGCATGCCAACTAATTTGCCAAATGAGCCGGATGTGAGAACAAGCAGGGGAGATGGCAATAGTCAGATAAACAAACATCCTCCAGATCAGATCAGCACCATCAAAACAGCAGGGTAGTAACCCTAAACAGTTCGCTTGTTGTGACAATAGCCTTCCTCACCCTCCCAGCCCAGATGTACATAGATAGTGCCACTTTAAACAGAGGTGCTGATCTATGCAAAGTTAACACCTAGCTCCATCTGGTCCAGGAGAGGAAAGGATAGATAGCTTCAGAAATAAGGCTTAGGTGCTGGCCTTCAGGTACTTTCTTTAGTCCCAGTCCTTCAAAAAAGTACAAACATGTTTAACGTTACACATGTTCACACCCCCACTGACATTAATGGAACTACTCCCAGTGTATAACATTGAGTAAATACATAACTCTTCAGAAAAATTTAGGCTTATACTTATATTGACTGCTTGCATGTCCTTTGTATGGCAAGATACTGCCATCTACAGTAGCCATAGCAGGCAATGCATTTGCTGTCAGATCTTGTCTGCAGCTTATTAAAAAGCAACTAAAATGGGCAAAAAAAATAGTGCCAGAACCTTGAGACCTAAAAATCTAACTTCTCACACTGTTGAAAAGCACTGAAAAACAGAACCATTTTCAAGATTTTTTTTTTTTTAACAGCGTTACCCAATTTTCTTTCCCCACATATACCAACTTATCCCAAACAATACTCCCTTCAGTAGCTTCCTGCAGGTTATTCCAGGAGGAGAAACATCAAGAAGAAATACAAGTTTCGATTTGGAGGTACATGACATAACACGGGGGTGTCAGAGAGCACTGGGAGTTTGGATGTGTTGACCTTCCTCAGGATTGCCCCCCACAAGTATTTACAAACCCGGAATCAGCACACCCAAGGCAGGAGATGAGCTCACATGGCTTTAAAAACATTTTATCTGCGTTCCTCTGGCTCCCACTCGCATCCCAAGGTCCTGCGGCGCTGGGAGAGAAAACACACACACACACTGACCAAGCCAACAGCTCGACTGAAGCCGCACTGCACTTTTAGCCTTCTTCTCATTAGCTTTCCGGCATTAGGCGCCTCACTCAGCCTCTTTGGCTCTGCTTCTGCCCAACTGGCAGCCCACAGGCACACCGCACCTCCCATGCCTCCAGCTGCCATGGTGGCTGGGAGCACTGGCTCCCCCCTCCTCTTCCATAGGGTTGCCAACTCTATTTGAACCTATTCTAGGAGGTTTCATCACATTACATAATGGCTGCTCTACTGTACTGAGTAGACTTTGTCAGGAGAGCAAATGCACATCCCTACTACATTTAAAAAACCCACTGGACTGCTGTACAAGTTGAATTTCACATTTAATATCTATTTTAATGAATGCCTTATCATTTATCTGCTGGGTGACTCTCAGCAGCCTCCTGGAGATTGCCCTGGAGCCTCCAGGAATTAAATATCATTCCTGGGTGGCAACCCTACTCTTCCAGGTTCTGGGAACTCGTGGGTGCAGGCCAGCGTGCTGGGAGCAGGGTCTGCATTGCACTCTGGGGGGAGAGGAGTCACGCTGGGCACAGAGCAGGGCTGCTGCCCAAGGTGAGGCTGGCCCAATGCCTGCAGCCTGAGCCCCCTCCCCAAGGCTGGGTAGCCCTGTTCTGCCGCAGAACCTGAGGCACCAAAACCCATTTCCTCAGAAACGAGCCCTCCACCACGTGCATCCCGGAGCTGGTGCTTTACCAGGCGCGGAGCCCTGCGATTGGCCAGCCCGGGGGCGGCAGAACGGGCCAGCCCCGCCCGCGGGAACCACATGAGCCGCGCATGCGCCGCGCTCGTCAGAAAGCTGCAGCTGGGGAAGCCAGAAGAGGTGGGGAGGGAAATCTACTGCCTCAGGGAAGCGAAGTGCCTAAGCGCATGCGTAGTCCAGCACAGGCGCCACTCCCCCAGCAGGAAGTGACCGTACTGCTTCCGGGTCAGAAGGGAAATTGGCTGTGGACCACGTGGGAGCTTCCGTGCTGCATGTGGAAGCCGGCGCGCCAGGTTGGTGCCGGGACCGGGTTCCTGGGGGCGCCGCGTGTCTCCTCCCATCCGTTCCCGGGGGGACCCCCAGGGTTGACCCTGCCTGCACGTGCCAGAGGCAGCTGGCGGGATCCCGCTGTGCAGCGGCTCCCCGTTTCCAAGCCCTGCCTGGGTCCCTTTTTTAGAGCTGGGCTGTCACTTCTGCGGTGCCAGCGTTTGTGCCACCCGCGGGGCCCGCCTAGATACCTGGGAGCTGCTCACCTGTGCGTTGTGCCACGTATGCAATGGGTGCCGGGACAGTCGCATCCATCGGGAAGCAGTGTCCCCCACGGGATCCGCACTGACACTCTACCCTCATGCGGGGCGGTGGCTGGAGCTACGATTCATGTCACTGGCACTTCTTAATCGCTGAGGGCAGGAATGTTGTCGGGTTTGACGTAAACTGATGGAGAGAGCAGGTCCCGAGAAGAGTCTGGTGTGGTGTTTTGTTTTGGCATGCATATGACTTGGGGGGGAGGGGTTTCAGTGAGGGTTAATGACTTGTTTTGTTGGGTTTTTTTGCAGGCACGTAAAAAATGACTTCCCTCGCCCAGCAGCTGAAACGGCTTGCTCTACCCCAGAATGATCCCAGCCTCCTGTCTCGAAGTGAAGCAGCTTCCTTGCTGTTTGATTGCAAAGAAGCTGCAACTATTGACCGGGACACCTTCTTCGCACTTGGTGAGTGAGGCAATAGGGGTGCCCTGTAAATGCAACTTTACAGTCACATTTCTGTTTGGAAATAATGTTGGTCTCGGGTAATGTGGCTGAAAGTGATGAGAGGGAAAACATCTCCTGTGCTTTGCCATCTCTGTCCTCTGTCGGTTTGACCGCGCTCGGAGTTGTCTCTTTACCTTTATGTTCTACCGGTTTGTTCTGGCCTAGGGGCGTCAAACTCATCAAGCTGCACAGGCTGGATGAGGCTAGCTGAGTTAGCCTGCAGGCTGAATCAGGCTGCACTGGAGCCAGCACATATGGCCAGTCCATCAGGGCACCATATGCAGTGTGCATTCACCTCATGCTGACCCCCTCTTCCACTCCAGGTGTGTGCTACATGTGGGGCCAGGGGGGTGCATGCTGCACATGGCACTCTACGGGACCAGCCCTGTAAACTAGCTCCAGTCAGGGCTGGCCCCCGATCTAGTACCTGAGGCCATAGATCATAGAAAAGTCATGTGTGATCGTATTATTTATGAATCAAGAGATGCTATGTATTTACTTATAGGTTTTTCCCATACCTCTTCTGATTGGTTGGTTCCCTTCTGTTTTTTACAGGCAGGACCTCTTTGAACTTAGTGTGTAATATTGATACTGATTTTATATCTGGGGAAACAGAGGCAGGAGGTGCAATGACTTGTCCAAGTTCATAGATGTTTGGGTCGGAATGAACTTTAGCAGATCATCAAGTCTGAATCCCTGCCCTGGGTAGGAAAGAGCGCTGGGATCAGATAACTCCAGCCAGGTGCATGTCTAGCCTCCTCTTAAAGACCACTCCCAGGTAGGGGAGAACCACCTCCCATGGAAGCCCGTCTCAGATTCTGGCAACCCTTGCTGTAAAGTTTTTCCTTATGTCTAATCTAAATCTGCTGTCCATCAATTTGTGGCCATTGTTCCTAGTTAGTCCAAGGGGTGCCCTGGTAAACAGTATCTCCTATTCCTTGCTGCCAATTCAATGAATTTGTAGGCGGCCACAAGATCACTTCTCGGCCTTCTCTTGCGGAGGCTGAAAAGATCCAGGGCCTTCAATCTCTCCTTGTAGGGCTTTGCCTACAGGCCCCCAGCCATATGAGTGGCCCTGCTCTGAACCCTCTCAAGGTTGTCCACATCCCTCTTGAAGTGCAGCGCCCAAAACTGGACACATTACTCCAGCTGCACCATGACCAATGCTGCATAAAGGGGAAGTATGACTTCCCTGGACCTATTTGTCATGTACCTGCTAATGCATGATAAAGTGCAGTTAGCTTTGCTGAGCACTTCGTTACATGCATCTTGGAGCCAACAGTGACCCCAAGATCCCTTTCCAATGCTGTGCTGCTGAGAAAGTTCTCCCCCAGCCTGTAAGTATGCTGGTGATTCCCTCTCTGTAGATGCAGCACCTTGCACTTGTCCTTATTGAACTGCATCCTATTCTGTTTCACCTACTTTTCCAAGCTGTCCAGATCTGCCTGGATCTGTTCCCTATCCTCTGGTCTGTTAACTTTATCCTATAGTTTAGTATCGTCTGCAAATTTGGACAGAGTGCTTTCCACGCCCTCATCCAAGTCACTGATGAAGACATTGAACAGCACCAGTCCAAGGACCAAGCCTTGTGGGACTCCACTGCCCACACCTGTCCAGGTCGATACTGCCCCATCCACGACCACTCTCTGGGTGCGAACCCTAAGCCAATTTGCCACCCACCTGACCATGTAATCATCTGCGTCACAGCCGCTCAGTTAATCTGTGAGAATAGAATGAGATACCATATCGAAGGCCTTCTTAAAATCCAAGTAGATGACATCTACTTCGATTCCTAGGTCTCAGCATTTTATGTCCTGGTCATAAAAAAAAGTTAGTCAGGCTATGAATCTGTGCTGCTTGCCCTTTATCATTGCTTTCCCCACTTGACTGCCACAAATGTGGCCCTTAATAGTTTTTTTTCACAGGTTTTCCTGAGGATACAGGTGAGACTAACTGGTCTATAGTTACCTAGATTCTCCTTCCTCTCCTTGAAAATAGAGACCACATTGGCCCTTTTCCAGTTCTCTGGGACCTGACCTGAGCACCAAGAGCGCTCAAACAGCCATGCAAGTGGCTCTGCTATGATGCTGGCCAATTCCTTCAGCACCGTTGGATGAAGATCATCTGGGCCTGCGGACATAAACACATCCAGCTCCTCTAAGTGTCTTTTCACTAAGTTACTGCTAACAGTTGGTGGGCTGCTTTCCCTTTTGTGTCTGGCTATGATCCAATTGGGAGATTTGTCCTGATCCAAGTTCAGGAATACAGAGGTAAAAAACTAATTGAAGAGCTCGGCTTTGTCCCCCCGTCACTAATTACCCTAGTTTGTTCTGTAGGGGTCTTATGCTACCCTGCACCTTCTTTTTGCTGCCTATACACCTGAAGGACTTTTTGTTGTCTTTAATTTTGGTGCCAGCCTAAGTTCCATTTCTGTTTTGGCCTTTCTGACTGCCTCCCTGCAAGTGTGGGCCTCGTAGGTATACTTCACCTTGGTAGCTACTTCCTGCTTCCACGCCTTATATGCCTCTTTTTTTTGCCCCAAGGCTTTCTTGGATTTCCCTATTCAGCCAAGAGAGTTTCTTGGCCCCTTTGCCCCCTTTCCTGCACATTGGGATTGTCTCCTCCTGCACCCATAGGATTGCTCCTTTTAGGAACAACCACCCTTTCTGGACTCCTGTCTCACCAGTCCTCCTGATCTTCAGTGCCTCACTAACTAATCTCCTGAGCACACTGAAGTTAGCCTTTCTGAAGTCTAGTACTTCTTCCCTACTGGTTATCTTTCTCACCCTGCGCCAGATAGTGAATTCAATCAAGTGATGGTCACTGTCCCCTAGATTACTTTGTGTCAGTAAATCCCCCACCAAGTCATCCCCTGTAGCCAGGACCAAGTCCAGTAAGGCATTTCCTCTAGTTGGAGTGCATACCTCCCGAGTTAGCTGAAAGTCCTGTATGCAAGCTAAGAACCTACATGAATGGTTGGATCTAGCTGACTGCTCCTCCCAGCAGACGTCAGGGTAGTTTAGGTCACCCATGACAACTATGTCCCTTGACCATATGGCCTCTGAGAGCTGTCTAGGGAATTCCAGGTCTAACTCCTCATCCTGATGTGGCAGCCTATAGTAGACTCCCACTACCAAGTCCCTTTCCCCCTAGCCCCCTTGCATTCTGACCCACAGTACTTCAGTTTGCCCCTTCTCTGGTCCCATCTTGATTATGGAAGATGTATATTGCTCCTTCACATAGATAACAATACCCCCTCCCTTTTCTCCCTGCTCTATCATATCTGTACAGCCTATAGCCCTCAATGCTTACTGCCCAATCATGGGTAGGTTTCCACCAAGTTTCAGTTAGCCCAACTAAAATGAAGTTCTTAGACGGAGCTGCTGTCCAATCCAGGTTCAGAATTTTGGAATTCAGGAATCTGCTGTGTCCACATCCCTGAGAGCTGGCACTTCAAATGTGAGGTGAATTCTCAAAGCTTTCACTACTTCAGCAAAATATATTTTTGGAGCAGTATGGCCTCCTAGTTATGGGATAGGAAAAAGATTATTGAAATAGTAGACATGATGCTCTCTGTTATAATGGTGTTTGGTGTTGTAGTATGAGAGAGGTCAGGATAACGCACGTGATTCTTGCGTGGGAAGGAGGAGAACTTGGATGGCTTTTCACCCCATACCGTTTTTTCCTAGGTTGCACTGGTTTAGAGGAACTGACTGGGATCGATCCTTCCTTTGAGATGTTTCATTCTACTTTGTTCAGTGTTACATCAAAAGGCTTGGAGCGGAGTGTTCAGAGTAAAGTAGTAAACCAGCAGCTGGATGAGAATATTTCTTTGTTCCTGATCCACCTGTCCCCTTACTTCATGCTTAAACCAGCACAAAAGTGCCTTGAGTGGCTGATTCACAGGTAACTATATAAATCATCTGTGTGTTAATAGATATGATTATGAAACATTTAAGACTCCCCCCCTGCTTCCTTCCCCACACTCCTGTCAGGATGGTTTGGGTGACGTTTGCCTGAGATCACTGGAACTAGAGATTAAAATCCTGAAATAATTGATTCAAATCTTCGTCTTTGCAAAATGAGATTAATTAAATTCCTTGCAAATTAAATTATGGGTCTTTTAGATAAGAAGTTGACTAGGTTCTTTCTATACCCTCTGGGCTTCATCCTGTTCTCCTATTATGCCCTCAGTGTGACGCTATTACACTTTGCTTGAGTCCTTTGAGAACAGTTACCTCAAAAGCTGGGTGAGTTCACCTGCTTTCTGCCTTTTCTGGTTTAGTCTTAAGGCCAAGATGGCTTGTGACATAAGTAGGCACATTTAATGTTTTTTTCCAGGGACTTGAGCAGAGTGGAACAGGATGCTGTTTAGGTGACTAAAAGGTGGAATAAGATGTAGCCCTCTGTGCGGACTCTAATGCTTCCACAGCACTTTATGACAGAGCAGCAGGTCTCTTCTGTCCTTGACCACATTTCCAGTCTCTGTTATTGGTTACCGCTCTCTGGCTCAGGCTGCTTTTTAGGTGAGTTTAGGAAACTTTTGTATGGCTTCCTTCAGCATGAAAAGTGCTTTGTAGAATAACTACATTTTTCAATACAAGATGTGAAGGATGTACCATGTAGTATAATCCAGGAGTAGGCAACCTTTTCTGGCTGTGGGCTGGAATGACCCACCCTGGGTCAGAGGCAGGTGGGCATTAGGCATCGGCCACTGCTGCCACTTTTCCCTGCAGCAACAAGGGGAGACTGCCCAAGTCAAAACTCTGCACAAGTAAATGCTGATGGAGTCCCATATCCATGGGCCAGATCTGGCCTGGGGCTGTAGGTTGCCAACCCCTGGTCTAATCTAATGATGTGACATAAAATAGTGAGTGCTAAATACTTTTTAAAATTCTAGAACAGTGAAAATGGGAAAGAAAATTAACTATAAATTTGGTAATGTGCTACTGTCTTTATTTACAGAAGATTCTTTTGATAGATGTAGAATGAAAAGCACATCACAACATCAATGGCTATTGCTTACGTATTGGTTGGGTTGCAAACTTATTTATGCTGAAGCTCAGGTGGCCCTTTTAGGCCTTAAAATTTATGGAAATAAAACAGTTGCTTCAGGGCACAGGTGTCTCTCTAGCAAGGGAAAAAACTTTTCTTCAGGCCCTCTTACTATATAGTTGCAAGGTGTACTATCTTCTTTTCCTTCCTTCTTGGTATCTACAACTGACCACGGCTAGAACCACAATATTGGATGAGAGGAATCTCGGGTCTCATCTGATAGGGTAGTCACTATATTTATTCAAATCTAAGACAACCTTGAATTTAAGACAGCCCCCCCAATAATTAGGTTCTGTATATGGAAAAATTATACATTTGTTATCATTTTTTATAGAATCTAGTTATTGGAGGGTTGTCTTGAATTCATACCCCACTCACTGCTACAGCAGGGAAAGCAGCGGCTGGGAGGGAGGTGTTAGGTATTTCCCTAACCCTCTGCCTCCCCACTTCTTCCCCCTACTTCTTCCCCTCCTACCTGCTTCCTGCCCCCCTGGCACCTGCACTCCCCTACCTCCAGTTCTCCATAGTCTCTTTTCCCTTCCCCATTCTTACTGTCAGACACTGTTTGGACTATGTTCCCTGCAGGGTTACAGAGCATAGCACATGAAAGTATAGCCACTGCCGGGCCATGCAGCAGTGTCAGTGTTGCTAATTGGCTGGACAGGGGGCACAGTTTCATGTACTCTGTGCCCAGGAGGGAATCCAGCTGGAACCAAGCTGTGCTTGCCACTAAGGGGGAGAAGGGGCAGAAGCTGCAGAGGGCAAATGTGGGGGATGATGCTGTGGGAGGCTGCTGCTGTGGATCTGACCCGGACCTGGGCTCAGGGCCAGAGTCAGAGCTACAGTAGCTGCCTGCCATCCACTCTGCTTTGTATGTGAATCTAAGATGAGGGGCTTCTCCCCCCATGCTGATTGGTGGGGTGGAGGGAGACAGGACCTCGTCCTAAATTCAAGTAAATGCTTTACTATGATTCTACTTAAAAAACAAACTTAGCTATTCAAGAAGTGAGTGGCTGGATCCTGCACTATGAAACTTGTTGTAATGTCTAAGCATTTTAATTTTTTTTCCATAGGTTTCATATCCATCTCTACAACCCGGACAGTTTGATTGGTTGTGTTTTGCCGTATCATGAGACTAAACTGTTTGTGCGAGTTATCCAGCTTCTGAAAATTACAGACCCAACTCACAGATGGAATTGGTTGGATCCAATAAGGGTAAAATAGAGAAAAGATCTAAATGGGGACTGTGAGAGTGTATGCTTTCTCTACTTGAGATCATTCTATTTCCATTGTCACGTCTGTGAACATGGTTCTTTTGTCTGTGCATTTACAGATCAAGATCATCCTTGCAGACCTTATGGAGTTAGGAACTAAATGTGTCTCTCATTTCTGATGTGTCTCTTTCTTCTTTTTCTTTTCTTTTTCTTTCCTTTCTTCAAGAAAAAAGGAAAATTGATTATAACAAAGGCTTTATTTTGGAAAAAAAACTGCTTTTAACATGTAATATATTTGCAGTCAAGTAGGAAAGCATGTCGATTACTGACAACGTTTTCTATAGTTAAAGAGACGGAGAGAAAAATCTGAGCAGGGTGAGGGGAATCCATTACTTATTTTAGCTTGGATCAGGATAGCTGATTATTCAGTGTGATTTATGGAGATGATGCTCCTGTTTCTTTCAGATTTTGCATTTTATTGTAGTATATACCGATTTTTACATCCATTTTTTCTAATTCTTTTTTTTCTTTGATTTTTACCCTGGATAGAGACCTGGAGTCCCCCTGGCTAGAGGTACTTTAATTACACACTGCCACAAAGACCTGGGCTTCATGGATTTCATTTGCAGTCTGGTGACAAAATCTGTAAAGGTTGGTAAAGCCCTCTAGCATAGTAGAGATATCTTTCACCATTTTACATTTTTATGCAGGTTTTGAATTTAGGTGAAATAAAAATACTCAGTTCATTGCCAAACAATCTGAAAACCTTTTCTTGAAGCCCATGTTGATAATTCATACAGAAGAGAGAACTGAGCAGAAATTAGTATAAGGATATGATTGGGAATAGACAGTTTTAAGTGTTAGACCCGTTAAGTGGTCAAGTACAACAGCAGATCTAGGATTTTGAAAAGGGAGGAATGCAGTCAGGATCGGGCCCTTGTCTGCTACGACTGGTGTTGCTAGTTGCCTGGCCAGCTTCGAAAGATGCACCAGGCAGCCCATCTCCAGCAGGATTGAGCATTGGTCAGGTATTCTAGTATGTTGCCTCAAGTGATGATCAATATCTGTTCCATCAGAAATATTCAAGTAGAAGAGCCAAAATGCTATTAGCCAATTGTGCAGGACAGCAGGGGGGAGGACATGAGGGAGGGAGTTGGTTGCTTGGTTTTGTTTTGTTTTTGCTGGAGGAGAGCATGGGGAGGTGGACCTTCTTGATGAATGAACAGAGTTGGTCAGTGTCCTGGAGTGACTCCAAAAGAATGGTTCTGCAGCATGTACGGAGAAATCAAAGCCGTTCTTATTTTATATAAGCTAATGCCATCCACTCAATTTGTAACTAATCTTTACGCTTGGATGCCTCTCTTGAGAGTTGTCACAGACGCATCAAGTATGTGTTTAAAGTAGTGAATGTTACCTCTTTATTTTGATGGTAAAAAAAAAAAAAAAAATCATTTTCTATTAATGGACCAATATATAGGCTCATATGATCTCAGAAAAGTGCCAGATGTAGCAGTTCCAGTTACTTAGCTTGCTAGGATGTGTCAAGACAAACAAAATACATGGAGTTACAGAAATTCTTAACTTAAGACCTTGCATGTTTTGGATATGCTATGTTTCTTCTTGCTTTAGAATCTTGTTCCAATACCTGGATAACATTTATTT
Source organism: Alligator sinensis (assembly GCF_000455745.1). Taxonomy (NCBI): domain Eukaryota; kingdom Metazoa; phylum Chordata; order Crocodylia; family Alligatoridae; genus Alligator; species Alligator sinensis. The sequence continues at coordinate 2,266,757 of NW_005841854.1, read as the reverse complement.
CCATCTGCTCCTAGGTCTTTTCAGCGTATCCTGGTAGTTCGTCTCAGTTGAGAGTCCTGCTTACTTTTTATGCCTCCACCATTGTATCTGCTCTTGGGGCTGTAGAGAAGATTACAGACACCATAATCTCCAAACTGCTCCCTTATATCCAAAAGGTACCCAATATTTTCCTCTCTTGTATGATATCCCTTAGCTTATTTTCCTGACAAGATTTCTGTAATTAACATTCACAAGGGATTTTCACACTGGGACAAAGTAGGAAAGGATCTATGTAAGCAAAATATATCTCACTTTTTCTGCATTCCTGTTGGTGTCTACAAACTAGTAAAAATGTGAAGTGATGCTTCATTTTTTAGAACATGCTGGCTTGATTGTAAACTTTGGCCAATTTAGTGTTGCTATTGTGGGACTGTGGAAGTGACCTATGTCCACCTGGCTTTGATATGATACACTTCTCATAATGTAGGATGTTGGGAAATGGGATACTCTGGCTATCAAGGGAATTATAAAAATAGCTAGAATGACAGTCCTCTACCTACCCTGGGTTGAGGAAAGGCAGGAACTGGGAGACAGCTGGGCCATGTATGTAGTCTAAATCATATCTCCCAGTCATTGTGAATGTTGTTGAAAAGATAATGGTATAGCTGAGAACTCATTTTGCTTAAGAACTAATTTACAGTAGAGGTACACCAGTACATTGGTCCAATATCGGATCGGTACCAATATAAAGAAAACTGGCTGTATCAGATATCAGCCTGATGGGGCTGATAATTTAGCGTGGAGAGCTGAATCCAGCTGGTAAGTCCAGTGTAGCGGGAGGGGAGGGGGGGGGAAGAGAAGGGGCGTTGTGGGGCAGATCAATACCCCCCATGGTGAGGGAGGGGGCAGGGGCAGGAGCTGCCCGGGGGGGGAGGTGTCAGAACCATGGCTTGTGGGGTGGGAGGCAGCTCCTGCCACTGCTTGCACCCCAGGAGGGCATTGGAAGAGGGGAGGGACATGTGCCCCCTGGATCTGCACAGGGTGGGCTGCAGCCAGGGCTGTGTGGAGTTTGGCGCGAATGCTGATGGCGCTGGGAGGATGCATCCATCCCAAATTTTGCCTCTGCTCTGCTCCCAGTGCCACGGTAGCCAGCCACCCAGCGTGTGCGTGGAGGCAGGGCGTTGAGCCAGGACTGCACCAGGTGGCTAGCTGCTGATGGCGCTGGGAGCGGAGCAGCGGTGAAATCTGGGGTCAATGCAGCATCCTCCCAGCGCTGCTGGCACCCACTCCAAGCCCAGCCCCCACCAAGAAGAGCCCTGTGCAGCCTGCCCCACAGATCTGGAGGGCATGTGCTGCTGCTGCATGTTGATCTCACCGCCCCATGCCCCTTCCCTCCCCCCTCCCCTTCCACCACTCCAGACTTGCCAGCTGGAGGCAGCTGTATTGGAAATCGGATCAGTATCTGCCAATATGCCTCCTTAAATATTGGCTATTGGTATCGGCCCCAAAAATCTCTATCGGTGAGTGTGCACTGTTACATGTGTGTTGTGTGCACGTACTTCCTTAGCTCATTTTTTCGTGTCTCAAGAGATGTGTGGAATCACTCACCCAAAAATCTGACATCATTGATGCTGGTCAAAGAGACTGAAGTTCCATTTTTCCTCAATATTGTTTTTGAACTAAAATCCTGACACCTTTGAATTCTTTCTTCCTTTTGTAGGGTTTGAAATCCTGTCTAGAGGATTACAGGGCTGCAACGTACATGATCATCTGCCAGCTGGCAGTGAAAGTGACCATGGAGACATCTTTAGTGAGCGCCTTGACTTTACAGATCAGCAAGTCTTTGACCAAAATGCCTTCCCTGGCCAAGGAAGGACTAGCCTGCCTGATTGTTCTTCTACAGAGCCAAAAGGGAGACAATCTTGGGAAAAAGTAAGCATGCCTGAAATGACTAGAAAAGTATACCCCATAACTCTTAATAGCTGAGAACACGCATCTCGAGTAAAATAACTTGATTCTATTTTAGATTCCAATTTTAAAGGGATGCTGATACTGTTCTGTGGGAGTAGCACCACAGTAGTTGTGTCTGAGACTGCCACACTATTTAAGAGCTGATACTTGAAAGAACTATAAAATCCATATCTAGTGGATTTTAGCTATTAGTGTAATTTAATTGTTTTTAAAATTGTTGCAACTCCTCAGATTTGGGGTAGCATTTGTGATAATTTGCTCAAGGGGTTTCTCAGATACAGCCCTCCCGTAAAGGCTGCTTTCAATATACAGATTGCTTTGAAACCTGTAAGTTTTAGGGAGAGTATCTTGAAAGTAGGTATATTTTCAAGAAGAGGTAGGGTAGAGGACTTAATGCAGGTTTGGTGTCATTGGGTTAGCGGGTTCCAAGATACATCCCCACACCCAAATTGAGCTGTTTGTAACATTGCATTCTTGTAACTTCTGTGGCGCAGCATGAGGAGAAATGGAAAGCTGTGACACTTGTGAAATTTATTGCTTAGATTGTCTGTGGGATCAGCTAGTGAACAGGACCAAAGACCAGTTTAGAAATACTCCAAAAGTTATTGCACTTGAAAAGCTCCAATAGTTTTGCTTATAGATAGTCCATCTCTGTGGGAACTACTGTTTTCTAGGAGTGAGCGATACACTTTGAGGCTTTGTCTACACTTAAAAGGGGTTGCCAGTGTAGTTGTAATGATAGAGTTATACTGTCAGCTCCTGTAAGTAGAGGCACAGCTTATCCTCTGTGTTTATGTATTGAATTGCTGGGATAGTTTCTCCAAAAGGAATAAACTATAGGAGAAGAGGGATCTTTGCTGATATCTCCTAGCACCTGCACTAGAAGTTTTACCAACATAGTTCTGTTGATAGGTTGGGAAGGAGAAGTCAACAGATCATGACCTGACTTGACATAGCTATATCTGCAAAACTTTTAAAAGCGTAGATCAGGCTCAGATCCTCTGCCTTCAGAGTGGCTTAGAGCAGGGTTGTCAGATGTCCAGCCCATGGGCTTCTTGTGGTTTGGAAGACCCACCTCGTGGTCCAGCTCACAGGGTTGGAAATTTGATGGCAGGGTGAGTGGCAGTGGTGTTTACTCCCCTGGTTGCCAAAACCACTGTATCAGTGGGGCCAACACCCAGGAGGTTAATACAACCACTAAATTTTTCAGTCAAGGTTCCAGTTGAAGACACTACTGCGCTGGCCAGGCAAGTTGCAGCAGTACTGATTCCTGCAGCTGCCAGCACCCAGAAGGTTTATAAGGCTTAATGCTCGCTCCACCACCTGAAGTTGGGTCATCCAGCCTGCAAGAAGCTATAGTTTCAGGACTACATATTACTGTATGGGTATTTTCTTTTATGTGAGCACATTCCATTAAGACTAAAAGCCACTTCATTTCTCTATGATCCCCCTGTGCTGTAAACGTTTGTGAGGCACACCTTTCTATTATTCCACTTTCAAGGAGTTAGTGTAAGTAGTATCCTGGTTGCTGCATCTAGATGATATGGTGTGCTTCCCACTACATTTTCTCTCCCTGTGCATCTTCAAGGCCTGCTTGGGCTAGGACAGTGAAGGAAGCTAGTCTTAATGACAGTGAAGTTTTCCCAGGGAGAACTCTCCTTGCACACAAGTACTCCTCAGTTCTGCACCCTTCACTGCCATGATTTTCTGTTATTTAAAAAAAAAAAAGGAAATTTTCTGTCCTAAAGCAGAAGCAGAATTAAAGTAAATACTTCCTACCTTTGCAGAATCTGAAATGTACCAGCAAACCTCAGAAAACTGCGATGTATAACCCTAGAACTCTTTAAATTTATGTTCAGTGATGCGGTGTCACTTGACAACACATATTGGACATTTGAAGGTTTTCTGTCATACCTGTCATACTGTGTCAGACACTTGAAGGTGACTGTCAAACTGTGACCTAAATCCACATTCACTCTTTTGTCTCCTGTGCAGGCCATTTAATTACTTGTGTAACATTCAGGACCTGGTTACCTTGTTGCGTGGCATTTCAGAAGCCTATGACATCACTCCACTTCTGCGTTACCTGCTGCCACAGTTAGTTAGCTCCGTTGTCCACTACAGTGATGGTAGGTTGATACACATTTAATGTTTTATTTAATTTTCATGTGCAAACTGTTATGGTAACTTTCCTAAATATCTAGGTAAATCATTTTCAGTCACTGCTCATGCTAAACTACTGAAAACAGTAAGGAACTGCATATACTCTTTTTTTATGTTTGATTTGTTCTCTGCTTTCCCAAATGCTACAGAAGACTGTTCTTGTGCTAGGCAACCAGATATCTATATGAGGTTTCAATCGCAGGAAGAGGGTTCCCTTTTTGATAGATTAAATTTCTGTTTGATTCAACATAATTTTAGGAAGTTATTGACTTGAATCTGTACAGATAATATTGTTTGATACAATAGATGTAACACGTCCCATAATTTTTATCCAGACACACAGAAATGATACTCACCAGCTCATAATGGATGTTGTTTTTATTAAAAACTATGAGATTTATAAGCACTGATGATCCTATTTTACAGATTTGGAAAATAAGATCCTGAATAGTTTACATTACTTGACCAGAGATGCTCAGCAAGTTAGCATCAGAGTTGGGAATGCATTCCTGTCTCCCAAGTTATGTGCTCAAGTGGCTAGACTTTGCTGTTAGTCTTTAGGGTTTTGTTGGCTTAGTCAACTTAGAGTTAATTTTTCTTTGATAATCATACCTCTCTTCTTAAGAAGGGCATGAAGAATCTGAAGAGTCGTATAGTCAGATATATGCAACACATCTGGAAGCGATACTTACAGGTATACCACTGGAAAAAGAAGTAGATCGCCTAGTAGCCTGGTGAGTTAGTTATGCTTATTTTTCACAGAATCATTTCAGATAATAGAACAGTGAATTTGTAAAAACATAATGTTAACAGATATCTTTTATAACCTTTTGTATTCATGGGTTACACATTTATTCTGATGTCAGAACACTTGAGTGTTCATTGAGAATGTTCACCTGGCCAAGTTAAACACGCATATAGATGTTTGCAGGATTGGGCCTTGCTCATGCTTTGGGGATGAAAATGTGGAGAAATCCGTACTTAAAAAAATTGTGTAAATCAGACAGACTGTTCTGTTTGTCCAGATGAGTGGCATTGATCACTGTGATGCCCTGTAAAGATATGTTTTTTTCCTTTTGTTTGTCATTTCAGTAAATTTCTTGAAGAGTTTATTTCCTACAGTACGGAGAATGCATCTGAACCCACCAAGATGGAAGTACTCAGCAAAAAGCTGCTTCCTCTAATCAGGCTTTTTGAAAGAAAGTAAGTTACTTTTTTGCCCTCCCCGTGCCCTACCTGCAGTGTGAAGATATCCTCTGTCACCTATTCATCCAGAAGAGTGTGTTCATATAGCATATACCAAGAGCCTTTTCATCCTGATAGTAGCAGTATACTCCCTTAAGTAGAACAAATAATAACGTACAACACTGTGCTAATCTAAATTGATATTTTACTGTAAATTTAATTAAAGCTATGTCTTTAACTAATTAATTACCCTAACCTGTCTGAGCTTATGTAGTACATGAGTGCTTCAGCAATCAGCCTCTTTGACCCTTCCAGTTAAATAAACTGACCCTTTCCATTCCTTAATTACACTGTTTTTGATCTTTTACATCAAAACACTATTGGGTGTACACGCAGAGCTTTTTATAAAAACTTGCTCAGACAAGAGTGCTTTCAGTCTCTCGTGTTGCACGTGTTCCTCTTGTGCTTGGTGCATGACATTTCTGTACAGAATGTCTTTCTCTTGGCTGTTGGCAGGTATCCTAAAGCCCTAGACATGGTGTTGGAGGAGCATCTGAAAGATGTTACAGATCAGACCAAGCAAGATCTTTTTCACCAATTCATCTCTCTCTCGCTGAGTGGTGGTAAATATGAGGTAGGTACAGATTTGTGGCCTAATTTATCTCTGAGGTTGCTGCCTTAAAGTCAGTATTGCAAGAATATGTCTGTTCTTATTTAATATGGGGGGCTTTTTTTTCTTTTTTAATTGTGCTTTAGATACCATTTTGTGTTTGGTCAAAACTTTGTTACAGGATCATGGAAAAGTAGGGTTTTAACAGGAACTTTAATAAGACATCTAGTCCAACCCCTTGTTCAAAGCAGATTCACCTATTTCTAAACCAGCCTAGACAAGTCTACGTCTAACCTGCTCTTAAAATCACCAGGAATGGAGAGATTCCACAGCCTCTCTGGGTACAGAGAGGATTTTCATGACTCCAGAATCGCAGAGCAGCTGTCAATCATCCCAGTCTTTGGTCAAGAAAACTTCAGTTTCGTGTTGCGGGGTGGGGGGGTTAATCCTAAGTTTTGCAGCTACTTTTCTTGCTATTTCTTTCTCCCTTCTGAATCAAGCACGTAAAAGAAAAAGATGATGCGTTATTAAAAACGTTTCAAACATTCTGAGCCAATTTAAAAATATACATAACTGTACATAAAGGGCATAGATTCTTTGTCTGGGTGGCAAACTGATGAGAACATGGCATGCAGAGTTATGACCTGTGACTGCTCTAGTCCTCAACGTTCTGGAGATAAGGTATAGGCATTTGGGCTGACATTCAGGTTGCCTTTTTAGCTGTAGCTATCTGTGTTTTGTCAGTGGCATATTATGCCACTGGAACTGTCTCAAAATCCTTAGGTAAGGACACTGTTTTCCTAAGGCAGTAAAACATTTGGTGTTTCCTTCACCTTGGCAGAATTTGATGGACTATTATTAGAAATATATTATAAGTTCATATATAGTCAGTTGCATTTCCTTGTTCTGAATTTGATGCTTTACCATCAGAAGTACAGTTTCCTTCCGGGACCAAATGGTAGCTAGTTTTTTTTCCATAGGTTTGTTATATGTGCTTTATTCATTTAACATATACTGAGTAATTGTAACTTGTACATTTCAGTTTCTAGCTGATTCAGATACCTCCCTGCTGCTTAGCCTGAATCATCCACAGCCTGCTGTCAGGGTTTTGGCTATTCGGCATTTGAAGGAGATTATTGAAATATCAAAGGTTGGTACCCTGAATTCCTCTCATCAAGAATTTACTCAACATCTGATGTCTGCAGAAGATCATTTGTCAAAAGTTTTAAATAAAATGAAACAAACATCACAGTAATACATTACGACCTCATTAGAAACCTGCTTACTACAAACCCCAACTCTTAACAATTCCAAGAGTCAGAATATTTTTGTTTCGTTTTTTAATGAGACAGCAATTTGATTTAACCCTAATGTAGGGTTAAACCCATCCTTGAACTTTTTTCCTGGTCCTAAAGACATTTTTAATGAGGTTAACCTATAATACTTAAGATTTATTACCTAGAGTCTAATTTAATTTTTGGCCAGGTCATGTCATTATTGTTTTAAATGTTGGTTTATCTTGTTCAGTATGGATTTTATTCTTGTCTATGAAGTTCCTGTAGTGAAGTCTGGGTAAACAGATTCTTCCTCTGATATTACCAATTAGCTTCTCCCTTACAGAATTTTCTTCTGTGTGATGTAAACCCTTTTCCTTTATTGGAGTTCATATTTATTTAAAGAAAATTATTTTTCTTAATCCCTTTCCCCTGTTTTTCTTCAGGAGGGATTTGATAAGTCCTTCATAGAAGAAGCCATTCTTGCTCGACTTATGGATGACAACTTGGAGGTTGTTGTGTCTGCTCTCAGTGCCCTGGAGGTAAATCTGTATCTCTTGAAAGGTTGCACAAAATTTTATGTCACCCAAAATGTCACCTGAAGAAGGATGACTGTGCCCAAAAGCTTGCTAAGAACTTTTTCCTTACTACTCAGTTTGTCTAATAAAAGATATCACCTCTATTCAAATAATTTTGCCTGCCTGTGTCCTTAGGCCAACATAGCTGCAAGCAAAAACCCAGCAGCACAACATTTTAGATCTTTCTTTATTTTCAGAAGCAGTCTGAAATGAGTGCTTGCCTCTGATGATATTACAGGAAGATTGTGCCTTCCAGTGCTGTTCATTTTGAGCAGTGATCTACCATTGATTGCAAAAAGGTGTACATAAAAATATGAATGATTAAACAGTAGACTATGCTTTTAAATTATTTTCATGTAGTGAATACTACCCAGAGGTAAAAGAATGCTTACTTCGTTATAAAGCATTCTTCTTGTTGTAAATTCAACAAAATTTCCAAAGATTTTGCTATATTTCAAACTATATGCCTTTCACAGATTTGGCAAACTGGAGCATGCTCTTAGTATACATATTAATTTTGAGGAATAAAAATAGTATCAGATAAATGCATTCAGTCATTAGTGCTGACATTTTCTGTTTATAACTTTATGAAATACAAGACAATTTGCAAATTATCATTTACTTTCTCTCTTAATTTTGCTTGTAGATTTTTAAGGGGCAGATCAATCCGGAAGTAACTGTTTCAAGTCTGTTGGGCCTTTTTCAAAGAGCTGATCTTTCAAAGGATGAGAAGTGGTATGCATGTATTTCCCTTCTGCCTCTCTCCCCTGCCCCCCAAGACTTTAAAATTATTAGGGGTGAAAGTTGGTTCAGGGTCTTGTCATAGCTGAAGTTCAGATCTCTTTCGTTTATAACAACTTGATGAATCTTGGGAAGTATTTGAAAGTGTTCATTTTTCACAGATTTCATTTGCTTTCTGATTTCATATTACAAAGTTGCTGGCATTATAGAGAAATATTCTTGCTCACAAAATCAGTGATGCACTTCAGCCTTGTTTTTTCTGTTGTAGGTACACAGTTCTGGAAGCAGCAATAAACATTTTAATCAAAGAAGAAATTCTGAATGAGAGAGAGAAGCTGTTAAATCAAGTAGCAGTAAAATTGTTACCATTTATGGTGATCACTAATAATAATTCAAAATCAACAGACTGGAGAATGGCAGTTTGTCTATCAGAATCTGGCCTCTGCTCCCTTCATCCATTGTTCAAAGGCTGGTCAGAAGGTAAGATACTAAAATCAGCTGGCTTAATAAATAGACAGAGGGAAAAGGAAAAACTACTACATGTTAGAACTTTATGATCATAAAGTCAGCAGAGCACTTCACTATTTGTAACAGGCTATTACCCTTCCATCATGAATAAAACCCTTGAGAAGTGGATTAGCCAGTCAGACAAAACTCTCGTGTTACTTTTATCTTTGATTTAGAGCATGACTTGAAGTGATACTGTAGCACCTGTGCAATATGTGAAGTGATATTTTTTTTTATGGTTAATTGTAATGGTAACTGCCTTAGGGATTTTTTATATAGGACTTGATTTGCTATTTTTAAGGCCATGGCCCCCACTCTGTAGTGTGGCAGAATTCCAGGTGAACTAAACTGAAGTATAAAGAGAACAGTCAACAACAGGCAAAACAGGAAAAAAAAAAAGTAGGGGGCATGTTGCAGTGGGATCCTGCTCTATATTCAAGGAGTTAACTCTTCTGATGCAAAGGGAAGTGGGGATGAGGGAGGAAGGTCCAGAAGCAATGTATGTGGAGAGCATCAATCTTTTGAAAGCTGAGTACAGAAAATCCTAGAATGTTAGTGATAAGGAAATGAATTGCCTAGTGTGCAAAAATACTTCTAAATAAGGTCAAGCTGTCAGCATTTTCATGTGTAACTTGCATATCCACCTTCTCTATTTTGTGGAAATAGCTTTTGAAAAAATAATTAAATCCAATGAGCCTCCAGAGTTGGTTGGTGTGGCCACTCAGAAAATGATCCTGCTGTTTTCTGATAATATATCTTCAGGAGATCCTTCCAAAATGTTACAGATGGTATGTACATAATTAAAATATGTTTGTTTTTATGATATGCCAGACTCTCTAAATTTGTGGGGCCTTACAGGCAAAAGAGACTGAATAAGATTCATGGCAGCTTAACAAATGCTGCATGTTATATTTTACACTGTTAACCAGTAGCTAAAAAGATATATTTATGGTATATAAGAATTATAGTCACAGATATAACGGTCAAAAAAATTACTGCCTGCTGACTGTCATGATAAGGAAAATACAATGCATGAAAGAGTAACACATTGGCACATTAATCTAGTTAAAGCAAAACTTCATGTTGGGGCTTTTTGTCCCCTGAGGCAATTTGCCAATTGAGGTGAAAAATGTATAATGAATTTGGAGGTCTCTGCTGCCCAGTTTGACTGGACAAATCCATGGGCAAATGTTTACATTCCACCAAATACTGTCACAGTAAGAATTAATTAGTACTCCTGTTAGAAGAGAGGACAAGGTTTGAACTGACTATGGAAACAGAATTCTGTACTAAGTCATAATGAAGGTATATTGGGGCAAGGTGTTTTACTCTCTGTGCCATAGATGGCGGACAAAAGGAGAGGAGCCAATGATCAAGTGCCTTATGCTGTCCTTTTTGTGTTTTAAGGTGGAGGATTTGATTTGTGCTGCTGAAAACGAATCCTGCCATGTGAAGCAGAAAGTAGCTGCTCTCATAATCACCTCCGTGCTTGCCCAGTGCTGCTGCAATTCACAAATGGAGGAAAGTTCTTTGTCATTGGCTCTCAGAGTCTTTAGTCTTTTGGGGGGAAGAATCAGAAAACTTGAAAGCGGGCGCTCTACAAAGGTAACTGTTATGCAGTTTTGGAGATGGCACTTTTTTGTTGGGGAAAAGCCTTTTCATAGGTGGAAAATCAGCAGCTTTGAAGTAGGCAGAAAATCTTACTACATTCTTAAAGACACTTGGTAAAATTTTCTAAAAGTATTAAGATGATTATGCTGTTGTTTTATCACCAAAATAAATTTGGAGAAAATAAATAACTCTTTGTGGTTTACAGCAGTATAATAAATTAAACATGAATTTTTCTCTTTCATCATAAGCTAGAACTTCCAAGTGCTTAAGTGTTGGTCCTTCTTCTATAGTCTTTCTAAAAGGAAAAATTTTAACATTAGAATTAACAACGCGAGTTGTCTCTCATCTTGTGGAAGAGAGAGACTGTTGTTGAGCCATAACCATGTCTTAAGGATGTGATTAATTGCAATCCAAAATAAGCATTCAAAAATGAATTTTTGTCCTATTTTATTGAGGAAATTAGCTTTTCATTTGTATAGTATATCACATCTGTATCTTTTGAAAAGTAAGAGAATGTCAAATCTGATTCTTTTAACAAATCTGAAGAACTATGTCTTTGTAAGAGAACAGACCTATTATTAATAGGGCACCATCAACTTGAAATGAAGCCATTTGCTAAAAATATAGCCTAGATGTAGTTTTAAGTGCATGTCTAGCTTGAGAATCCCCTGATTAAGTTTTGAGGTTTTGATAGAAATCTGTCTCAGTTTTAAGGTCCTTCTGATTTACTGGGTAGGGCAGGACAGGGATTCCTGGCTTGATATGGAAGAGCCTATTTTGTTCTGTCACTGCTTTAATTTAGAAGTTTAATGTTCCTAAAGTTAAGTAGGCTTCTTGGCCTCCTGCAGGCTCAGAGTAAGTGCTGCACTCACTAAGCAAGGATTACTTCCATATGTCTGAAGCCTACAACATTAAAATTGTAATTCCTATAAAAGAATTAGGAATTAGAATGTTCTTTTTTTTCTTTGCATGCAGCAGGCCTTTTTGCTAATCTTCTGCCAGCATGTAAAGTTGTTTTGTAACTATTTGTGTGGGTGTCTTATGTTTTCATCCACAGATGATTCCTCCAGAATGGACAGTTGAATCATTGCCTGGGAGTATATTGTCAACAGAGTTGTTGACTGAATATATAGAAAAGCTCAATAGAGGTCAGGCTGTGGACGCAGAAGATTCAGTTACTCTCTTGCTTCTATTGAAAAGCTTTATTAATGACCTTAGGCCTCCTTTATCCTTTTTAAAAGGTAAGCCTTAAGATTTTAACTGAAGATTTTTAGACTCAATGAAGTAAAGCAGCCAAACTAATCTCCTCATTCATTTTTCCTCAAAAGGTTTTTTTTTTTTACAAATATCTACACCTTGCATTTCTAGTCATGCAGTTTTGTTACAGTTTTAAAATAGCAGATTTCTTTTCCCTCAGCATGGGAACTTCCACATTTCTTAAGTTCTTTAATGGCACGGTATGTTTCTGAAATGATTTTTTATATGTATGTACATGTTTTTGTTTCTTTTTTTGCCTACGCTACATGCATGTCCATAGAAGAGAAGTGGTGGAATCCAGAAAATCTGAACGAACAGAGCAGAGATTATTTACACCTCCTGTTGGAGCTGTTTAACCTCATTGTCTGTAAAGCTAGTGAAGGAAGCAACTCTGTTCAGTTCAGAATGCTGATGAGTCTCTTATTCAAGGTATGTGTGTGTGTCTGCTTACTTTCTCAGGTAACATTCTGAGTTTATTTAATCTTTCCAATTGTTCAACTTGTTTTAAACTTCTGCATAACATTTAGATGAAACTGAGAACACTTTTGATTGATCCTGGTTACATATTTTTTGCTTCATGCAAGATAAAGGGGAGTGGAACCTTATATTTTTAGCTAGTGATCCAGTTTTAATTGAATTTCTAAGCGCTGTTTAAGTAGTAAAAATGTATTTCCATAAGAGTTTTACAGAACTTTGTTTCTGGAAGCCCATTACTAATTTATTCTTATCTGACTAGAAATAATGTTAGGTAGTGCAATTCAGGTAACTTAATTCAGTATTCCTTTTCCAGCACCATTGTGTATATTCATAGTCAGATTTAGAGGGATCATTATACAAACCTCTTCAGTAATTTAATTATTTTTCTTATAAGCTATTTTGTGCTGCATTTCATTTTATTTACAGCATTTTTATAAAGATTATGATTAACTAGTGGGAGAATGTTTAACACAAGACAGACTTGCATCAAAATAGTCATTAATAGAGTATATATTTATGCATTTCCAATCCTATATCTCGCTAGCCAGATTTGATAGGCTATATTAGGTGTATTGATTTACCTTACAATTAAAATGGATGACAGATTCTCTTATTCTTTACTGTCAAATAGGTATTTGGGGCTGGGCTCTGTAGAATACTTAGCATAGTGGGTCCTCAATTATGATTAGTCTTTTGTTAACTTTGAATAAATGGGTCCAGAAATGCAAGGGTTTTAATATGACCGTATCACTGGGCAACATAGAATGCTTGAGCTTTGAGTTGCGGGGTACAGAGACTTTGACCTACTTAGTCCATAGCAAATACATACCATTAAAAATAAAAAGCAATTAAAGAATCTCAAAATAATGTGTTTTGCCAGTCTTTTAGATAGTAACATACTCATTTTAACTACTTTTTGAGGGAGGAAGGGGAAAAGAATACTTGGTTGAGATGAGCTGAAGCTGCTGTTGTTTTTGTAGACTTGTTCTGTTTGCTTTAAGATGAAACTAGACCACAAAGATAGAAACAAGCTGTATTTTCTAGTGCTAACTCCTCACGGTCGCCTTGTTACCAGAGGAAGACCAGCAAAGAATGTAGTATTCCTGTGCAACTTAGGCCAGTGTTGATTTGCTTGAGATACTGCTTTTCAGTGTCTCTTCGGAAGGGCTTACAGAAATGTTACATGAGATGCAGTCTAGCTGAGACGCACTTTTATTAAACAAAAGGCAAAAAAAGAAAAGAAATCAGGCAAGTGTAGTGTGGGTGTGTGGGTGTGGGTGTGGGTGTGTGGTATAGCCTATCTCCCCATTATTTTGTCTGCCAGTTAGGACTGATTTTCACCATGGCCTTTTTGATCAATTACTTTCTAATCTCATTTTCTTGTTTATCAGATATATTCTCAGAGAGAAAGTCCTTAAGACCTCAAAGGGAATGCTGTAGAAAGTAGTGGGGTGTAGATTATAACCATATTGGTTTAAGGACAGAGGCAGACAAGGTTCTTTGGGTGAATCTGGTATCTTTTATTAGACCAACTTAAATAGTTGGAAAAAAAAATTATTAGCAGTTGGTGTATGATCTTTTTTGGTGGTGAACAGGTTTTTGCCTGTTCGGGTCGCCGCCTGTCCCACGGCATCTGGGGTATTGCTGCCCCTCCCGCTGCATCGCCACCCCTCCCATGGGCCCTGAGGGACAGGGAGGGGGGGACCCGCGCAGCCTGTTATGCCCCTGGACCATGGGGGCTTGGCAGTGCAGGCCGTGGGGGCTCTGCAAAACAGGAAGTGCCCACTGTGGGCACTTCCTGTTTCACTTTTCCCTTTACATGCCAGTTAACAGCATGGCAGCTTGTAAGGTGCCGGTTAACACAGCTTTTGCAGTATGTAGAACATAGAAAGTTGTGTTTAATTGGTGTTAAAAAAACCCAAATCTAAGTAGTAAATAAGGTCTTTAAAACAAAAAGGGATGTCATTAGGTAATAGTGTCATGGCTTCAAAACAAACGTGCTAGATTGAGTTGGTTGTGGTGAACTATTAAGAAACTACATTTTTAAATACTAAGCAGTTCTCATATTGGCTCAAAGGGAAGTCCCACAGAGTTGCACTAGTTCAATATAGATGCTTGAAGTGGTGAATTATAGTCTCCAGATCAGCTATCGATCTAAGAGTTCACTCTGGTAGTGTCTCTGAGAGAGAGACATTTAAAGAGCATTTGTATTCCAGTATATTCAGGGCTGTGGACAGACAAAGAATTTAGGGCTGTGTGAAACAGCACTGCTTCGTTTCAGTGTCTGTTTCACCATTTTGAAGGGCCAGTGTTTCATTTCATTTAGTTTCGAAGCACTATTCTGCTGTTTCAACACGTTTCGATGTTTCGCCCATAGGCTATAATGGGGAAGTCATGAAAATGCCTAAAACTTTGTCATTTCTTGCCTGATTCGGATGAAAATTGCAGGGATAGTAGCCAGACTTCTCCCGGGGATGTGCCACCCCCCCGCCCCCCCGCGGATCTGCATTTGGGATGACAGGATGCTGCTGTTGCCACCTGGGCGTGGCCAGTGCCCAGCGCCAGGAAGACTGGTGCTGCTGCTGGCAGCAGCGGCAGCCTCCTGTCATCCCACACGCAGATCTGGGTTGCCCGCGCCCTCGGGAAGAGTCTGGCAGTGCTGGGAGGACAGGCTGAGCTCCGTGGGACTGAAGGAGCCGCTCGGAGCACAGCCCTAGCTCTCCCCACTTCCCATTGCCAGGCTGTGCTCCAAGCGGCTCCATGACCCTCATGGAGCTCAGTCCAGTGGTGGGAGGTGGGGGGCAGGCGCTGGCCAGGGCTGTGCTCTGAGTGGCTCCGCCAGCCCCACAAAGCTCAGCCCTAGCTCTTCCCTGCCTCCCAACGCTGGGTTGTGCTCTGAGCAGCTCCACCAGCCCCACGGAGTTCAGCGTGGTGGCGGGAGGTGGGGGAGAGCCAGTGACAGAGCTGCTCAGAGCTCAGCCCTAGCCAGTGGCTCTCCCCTGCCTCCTGCCGCCAGGCTCAGCTCCATGGGGCTGGCGGAGCTGCTCAGAGCATAGCCCGGTGGCGGGAGACGGGGGAGAGCCAAGGCTGCGCTCGGCCTCCCGCTGCTGGGCTGAGCTCCACGGGGCTGGCAGAGCTGCTCGGAGTGCAGCCCTGGCTCTTCCCTGCCTCCTGGCACCCTGCTGCTTCGAAACTTGAAATGTTTCAAAACTTTCAAAACCGTTTCAGGTGCCCTCATTTCTTTTTAAAGCTGTTTTGAATCTTTTTGTTTCATTTCGATTTCACTGTTTCAAACTCAAAACGTGTTGAAACAACAGCTTCAAAACGAAACACTCGGCGAAATTTTGCCCTAATAAAGATATTTTGTTTTGGGGTGGGGGGGCTTATAAACTCAGAAGTGTACATCAGCTGAATGGGTGTAATGGTTTCATCTGTCCACATCTATAATGATATAAGTAGAGCTAACCATGCTATAACTTTTAACCTCATTTTAAGTCAGGTTTAAATGACCCTTAGTAAACTACTATAACTTGCAACTTCAGTGATTTGTTTCTTATCTCCCCATCCTAATTCCAGAATTCATTATAATGTTGCCCCCGCCCCCCAACCACCACCACTTCGAGTGTTGCTAGAAATTGTTATGGTAACCATGCGAAAATCTAGTATTTTGGAGTGAAGTTGATTGTATATTTTCCATTTTGACCAAGAAAGCCATGTGACGCATGAAATTAATGTTAGCATTACTATGAGATACAACTTTGAAAAGTGTTAATTGGACAATTAAAAATCAGTGGATCAAAACAATGAATAAAAACTGGGGATTACTTATTCTGGTACAAAATTGCAGCTGCTCTGAATAAAATATATAGGCTCTTAATTTTTGCTCTTAATAGTCAGGCAAGTGAAGCAAAATGTTGTAATATTTTAATTTTTATTTCAAAGGTACATTTAGAAGACTCAGAGAAGCTGTTCAGATTCCTTTCAATTTTATGGACTTACAACTACAATCTTTCGAATCAACTAAGCTACACAGTGAACGCAGTGTTACAGACTCAAGCTTTGTATATAGGACATGCAGTGCTTACATCACTGGCAGCCCAGAAGAAGAAACAGCTGGTGTCAGCTTCTTCCACAGGTAAGGGGAAACAGCATCCATTTCAGTTTCTGAGTCTTAGTCCTGGATTAATAAAACCCATACTTATACTCCAGAACAAGAAATTAAGACATCCCTTTTCCTTGTAGTGTGTTATGTTTCCTGTAGAAACCCTATATTGTAGACAAAATTAATGAGGATGCTTATGTCAAATCAAAACCACAACGGCAGTAATAATTGTTGTGGTATACAGTAACGTGCTGTCAGTTGCCAAATAATACAGTGCTTTAGGAAATGTATTTCAGAAAACACGTTTCAGTCAACAATGATGTGTTGCATAGTCTTCAGCATCAAAATGTAAACCCTTTGATTTTTAAAAAGAGTCTAAGTAGCCTTACAATAAGGCACATAGCCAGACATCCACAAAGTTCATGCTCAAGTCACTTGAAATCCCTCAAGGTTTATAGTGAAAGGAACAAACCCTTTAATGATCTTTTAGGGCAGCTGTTGAGAGATTCCCATCTTTTAATTGTGTTTTGCCCCACTCCTTCCCCCTCCTCCCATTTTTAGTGGTAATATCTTTGCTAATTAATCTTGGGAGTCCTGTAAGTGAAGTTCGAAGAGCTGCTCTTAAATGCCTCTGCTCCCTCAGTGGAATAAAGGAGTCTCTGTTTCATCCCGTTCTTCATCACCTGGTCCAAAAAACCGAGGAGATCATATCTGATCCGACATATGCAACTCAGGTAAGATTATGTTAATATGTATATAAAGAAGTGGAATGTTGGGTGCTGCTTTGAGCTCCAGCTTCTAGAAATTGGAAAGCTATCCTTTTTATCCATATGCTTTGTATTAAAATACAGATTAATGTTTGTGACTTCTAACAAATCATGTTCAGAAAACAACCATGTTTTCCAAGTTAATTACTAGTAATCTCTGCAGAGTAAAGGCTGAGTTCATTGTTGAATAAAACTGACATTGCTGAAGGAGTAAAGATCGCTTGTTTTCTCAGCCAGCCATTTCCTTCCTTAAGAAAGTTTGAAGTGGTCATGCTAAATAAAGTTCTGCCCTGCTGTTAAGTTTTCTCAGGGATTCCCAGATAACTCTTCTGAGGTCCACTAGGAGGAAAGGTATCCCACAAGTCCTCCTCCAGATATTATTCCCAACAGGTTGCTATTTTTTTTGGAAAAATAGGGCCTAAGAGTCTGAATATCTTCCTCCACATAGACAAGTATGTTAAGGGGCAAATGGAATAGACATTAAAGCCTCTTCCCACAGATAATCCTACAGATGAAAATGATGGTGAAGGAAGAGAATCCCAAGCACATACAGATTCTCTTGCGGGGGTTCTTTCCAGTATCAGTAAACCATTTACTAATGCTTTCTTAGATAGTCGGTATTTGTATACTCCTAAAAGCCTATTTGTTCTGCTTAATTATTTATGTACAAGGAATTTGGATATATATATCAGGTAAGAGACATTGTTTGCTTATGATGGAAGGGAAAAATTAACTAAATGACTTAAAAATGAATGAGTAATTTTGTTTGTTCAGATCTGTCTTGCATTGCATTCACTTACACTTTTGTTATAGCTCTTTGGAATTTTTATTAACTCTTAATATGTTAACTCTTATTTTTCTGACTAGAGCCTAGGAGGCCTGTTTAAGGAGCTGCAGACACAAAGTGAACAAAAATCCCAACAGAAATTGTCAGAAGCTTTGAAACACCTACTCGATTGTGTACAAGTCCCCACTTGTCCATCATATATTGCAAGGAATTTGATGAAAATTCTTCATGCAGTTAATGGTGAGGTACGTATGAACTTTTCAGCTTTTTTATTTGATTTATGAGTACGACCGTTTTGTAAACTGATGGGAGTTGGTTGAAATGTGCAGAAATTGGAAGATGCGATTATTATTTAGCTGCGATAGCTTTGTTACATTTGACTAACTGATGTATTTTTGGCTAATACTTCTAACAATATGACAGGTAAATGGGGGCCAATCTTTTTGGCAGGTGTGCCACAAATTAAGCCCACACTATTCTGATCCCTTGCCCAATCCACCATTCTGCTCTATGCCTGATCTGCTACTCTGCTCTTTGCTTCCTGCACCATCTGCCACCATGCTGCCTGCTTCCTTCCTGAACTGCTGCATGTTATACGCAGGGCACCCTGTGACACTTGACCTGTGCTAGGTAAAGGTTGCAAAAATCTAAATCAAAGATTATTGAAACAGTTTCCTTGCTCTGTATGGAATTTTTGGGGGGTCCAGGACTCTGCACTAGAGTCAGAAGTAAAATTGCTTAACAGTACAGAACAAAATCTTCTTGGGAAAATCCTTTGTCTTTCTTTTCTAGAAAAGAATGGTCCTTCTTATAAGCACACATGTGCCTGTGGTTGCCTTAAGCAGAAGCTTTGCTTTTTCCTTTTCTAGAAGTGTAATGTAAAAAGTAATGTGCAGTATTATATTACAGATTACTGTTGTGCTAAAATGAAATCCCGCTTCTGAAATGGAAATGTTTTCCATTTGCAGGTGGTTCTTTTCCATCTGTTACCTGCAATAGACAGGTTGCTGGAGAAAGTCCTGAAAGATCCTGAGACAGTGTTGAAAGATGAGGTGCTTCTTCTGCATCTCATCCTTGAGAAATACAATGAACATTCAGCTGCCCTCTTGTGCAAGAATCAGCAGTGTCTGGATTTGTTCATTAAAAGTCTTCACACTACAAAGGAGCTCTACAAAGACATTCCAACTCTCCAGATCACAGCACTTGGGCAGGTAGGGGGTTCTGAAAGATGGTTTTCATTTGTTATGAAAAAATGTATTTTCTTTTTCAGCATAGTTAGTGAATTTAAAAGAACTCTTTCAAGGCCTTAGATTTAGAACTGGTTTTTTTCTTTGTTTGTTTCCAAAGTCCACTTAGGTCTCTTGAAATGTTTTCCAAATGGACGATTCAAGTAAGCATATTGGATGGGAAACAGGATTTCTTTCCTCTTTTAGCTTGTTTTTTAATAAAGAAAGGTTTCAGGGTTGCACTATGTTGCTGTTGCTCCAGTTTTTTTTACTTTTTACCAGTAGGTGCTGTAGCTCTATTTCAAAATCTCTTTGTAAAACAAAAAGCCTAATGTTAAGAAGATGTAGCAAGCAAGAAATAGCTTTTTTTGGCAGTTGTTCACTTAGTTCAGGGGCGGGCAAAATATGACTCGTGGGCCAGATCTGGCCCACCAGGCCATTTCATCTGGTTCATGGGCACCCACCAACAAACTGTACCCCACCTGACCCATGCGCCTTGCTCCTGCCCTTGTGCATGGAAGGATCCAGACCAGACAGCATGGAGCTTCTGGGTGCAGCTGCTGATGGCATTGCTGCAGCTGCTGGAGGACCTACTCAGCTTCCCCGGTGTCCAACAACTCCTCTTCATTTCCGGCAGCATCTGCAGGAGCTCCCCGCTCCCCACTGCTGCGCTCCTGCCCCTGCTGGTGCAGCCATGCCCCCCACCCAGCTGCTGGGGGCATGTGCTGTTCATGCAGCCCAGCCAGTCCACCTCTATCATGTGGAGCTCCCCACAACACATGTGCAGCTCCCTGCACTCACGTGCCACTGGGGTAGGCCCCGCATGATGGAGCCAGCTGCCTTCCCTGCCATGTGCAGCCGCCGGGACTCTGCCAGAAGTGGCAGGTAGCTCTGTCTCCTGCTTCCATGGAAGCAGGGAACAGGAAAGGCAGCTGGCTCCATTATTCAGGGTTTCTTCCAGTGACACGCAAATGCTGGAGGCTGCATATGCACTGTGGGGAACCCAGCGCGATAAAGGCAGGCCAGCCTGGCTGTGCTCTTCGCCACCACATGCAGCTCTGGCTGGAGCTGCGCACCACCAGGCAGTAGCACCTGTGTGGACCACAAATGCTCCAAAGGCCCACTGCCTGCTACTGCTGCTGCCGCTGCTGCCAGCAGGCACCCCCCACACACACACACACACCACCTATGCGCTCCCCCAACTACAATATACAAGAGTAAGACTTTATTTTTGAGCTATTGTGCAATCACCTCTATACACACAACACAAACACAAATCATGACAAAAATATTTTTGGTAATAAAATTACAATATGTTACACAAGATGTTTGACCTTTAGTATATGAATTGTTTTTTTTTCTGGTTCAAATGGCAAGTCCCCTCTGCCCTCCTTCCTCACCCCCCCAATAAGGAGTACTTTTGGAGGCAAGGGGAAAGGCTTCTGGAGGCAAAGGTCAGGGGCTAGGGGGCAGGACTTCCAGTCCCAAGATGGCAACTAGGGGATGGGGCCCCCTGTCAAGGGGCAGGGCTACCCTTGTGGCCCTCAACAGCTCACCAAAGTTCATTAAGCGGCCCTCCAGCAGAACGTATTATATTACAGTTATAAAAGCAGAGCAGCAGTTTTGCATCAATCCGGAATAGATTAAATGTTAACATGCCTGTAGGGTATCTTAAAAGTATTCATGAATGAATACACTTTTTAATTATCCTACACATAGCATAGTATATAATGTGTATACTTTATAGTATGTAAAAATATATACATTATTTCTGTGTGCGTGTGTATGTGCATGTGAAAATTAATTGTATATACATATTACATGTTTACTTGTGTATGTTTTAACATGCATGTATGTAAATAGTGTGTGTGTGTGTGTGTGTGTGTTTATAACAAATTGTATGTAAATCTGATTGAAATTTTGAATTTTACATTTTGCCATTAAAAAAAAAAAGTTACCCAAATCCATGTTGGCTTCATTTTAAATACTTTTTTTTTTTTTTTTTAATAGATTACTAAGCCATTCTTTGCTGCAGTGAAAAATGGGAACATGCAACAGAAGCTTCTAAAAGTATTGTTTGATTTACTAGTAAACTGCAAAAACCCACGCTGTGCCCAGACCATTAGCAGTGTTTTTAAAGGGGTAAGTTGTAGACTCTTGGGATTTGGGAATCTGTTCAAGAGATGGAAAGATGGTTCCCGGTTGCATCGGTAATTATTTTTATTGCTTAAGCAATTCATAACATGATGTAATCAGAAATAAAAAAGCCATGTAATATAATTGAATAAGCAGGTGTTAAAGGTGCATTTTAACAGTTTTCTAAAAGATGTAGATCAAATTTATGTGAATCCTAACAGCACTTGTTATACTGCAAGAATAAATTTCAGAGAAAGGAGGAACATTCCACTATGTTTGAAAAAGTAGTTGGAGAAAACCCAGAAGCATTTTCCCCAACCATGTTTGTTGTAATTTTGGTTTTAATATAGCAGTTTATCGTAATACATAACTTAAAAATGATCTCTCATTTTGGCAAATAAGTGGGCAGGCACCTGGATAGGTGGCTGGATTAGTGCAATCCTTATGTAATTAGTTTGGTTTTTTTATACTTTATTTTAGATTTCCGTTGATGCTGAGCAGATGAGTGTAGAATTGGAGCCTCCCGAAAAAGCCAAAGTTCCGGCTACCGTTCAGCAAACAAGAAGGCAGAAAATGCAGCAACAGAGGTAGAGAGCATAGGGATAGAGAATGGGCTGTCTGTTTTTGTATTGGAATACTAAATATTTAGTACTACAGATAAGACTGCATCTACTCTTGTAGGGGAAAAAACCCAAGGGCCACAGGGATATACACCCTGCCCATATTATTTTGAGAAAATTAACTGGCAGAAAAGAAGCCAATCCTTCATATGTGACTCTTGAATTCTTATGTTGAGCTTGATGCACACATCAGGCTACAATAAATTTTTGTGTGCGTTTTAACTTTAAATGTTTGTGTAAAGAAAATGAATGGATTTAGTTATGTGCACGTGGCTAAGTTTTTAAGGTTAAAGCCTTACCCCTAATTGTCTGGGAAATATGCAAAAAGCTAGGGCAAAAGATTAAAACCTTGCATCTCACTATTTTTTTTAGTGGGTAAGATTTAATCGTATTTATAAGTTCAGTAACTACAGTAGGGAAAAAAATCTCTTTTTAGTTAATCATTCCTCCTGCTCCTCTTTCTCCTTTTCCAGTCACCTGGCTCACTAGATTATTTGTCAGAGACTGGCTTCTCCATCCTTGGTTAGCTATAAACTGGCAGTCAATCTCTGTAATGAGATCACTGTCCAATGACAAACAGGTCAACATTCGATCAACTGATTCAACTTAGACAGGGATGTCAGTCACTGGAACCTGTTGCAGAATAATGGGGTTGTATTTAGGAATGCGCCCATTGCCTTTTTCTTGTTTTTTAACTGGGTCTATTTTTTGTTGCTATGTGCACTCAGATTGTATTTCTGTTTGAAAGGTCACACATTTTTTATCATCATCTCTACTTAGATCAATACCAAAGAGATGTTTGTGTGCTATGTGAAAACTTGGCGAACTGTACATGTAATTTTTTTTTATTGCATGCTGTGCTAAATTGTGTTTTTCATTTTACTTTCCATGAGTGTGTCCTTATTCACTGCTTTTCAATTTTTTTCTAGAAAGCCTCAAGATGGAGAATCAGTTCAGGAAACAAGGAGCATGAATTGGCAGAGGATCACACTCATTCTGGAACTACTACAGCATAAGAAGAAGCTCAAACATCCTCAGGCACTGGTCCCTACACTTTTTAACCTGCTAGCCAGGTAATGGTGCCTTATTAAACATAAGTCCTTATGCATTCTCTCCTTGGAAACAGTGTGTAAAATGTTAGTATGTGAGAGTGAAATAAAATGTTTAGCTTTTCATATGTGGACTAGCAATTTTATTTCTTATACCAAGGGTTCAGAGGGGCATAGCTTGTTTCCTAAAACCTCGTACAATGGCAGTGCCAGCCTATGGTTGGGGTGATACTCCTGTGACACATCATATGAGGCTAGCAGGAGATGATTTCCAGAAAATGGTAGTATTGCCCTGTTTAGGGACAGCACGACAAGATTACCGCTGGTTCCAGCTTGGCCCCATGTCCAAATGTTTTCTTTCAGTACTCTCCTGAAGACTTTACAGGCACATGACTCTCAAACATTAAGTTGTCTTAAAAGTTACAATGTAAATTTGAAACCCTCAGATCTGCAGAGGGAAGTGGGTGTTTCAATTAAGTTTTTCTTTCACTGATGTTTAAGTATTCAAGTCGAATCCTCCTGCACAATGGTAATTATTTTGAATGAACCCATAATGAAGAAAAATTACAAGCTGTCCATATTTTCAATTTTTTAGTTTTTTAAAAGGAAAAAAAAAAGACATGGGGATAAGGTAGGAAAGTTTGGGGGTTTTTTGTTGTCCATGGACTCTGAAAAAGTAACCTTGCTTTTACAGCAGTCTCAAACTTTACCAGTCTTCATGTTAAAAAAAATTTCCCTTGGTTTGAATTTTAGTTCATTACTTACTTTTACATATTTTTCTCAATTTTGTTTCCACCTACCCCCAACTCCCTCCTGAATCTGTAGATGTTTGGAGCCTTCCACATCAGAAGAAGAAAATCTAGAGTATACAAAGCAGCTAATCCTTAGCTGTTTGCTAAACATCTGTCAGAAACTATCCCCAGATGGCAGCAGGATCCAGTCAGGTAAAAATCACAGGTTCTTGTTTTGGTTTCTACATTTCTGTCTTCAGGAATTTAAAAGTTCTTTTTATCATTTAAAAAATATTACGCAAAAAATATATTATTTTTCCCTTTTGCAGATATTCTTGATAAAGAAAAATTCAATGTGGAGCTGATAGTTCAGTGCATCAGGGTATCGGAAATGCCTCAGACGCATCATCATGCACTGCTACTGCTTGGAGCTGTAGCTGGCATGTTTCCAGTAAGTAGGGCATAAGGGCTATTAGCAAACCTTCTCTTTCCTCTGCCTTTTAGAGAAGGGAAGAAAAGAAAAGCTTGATGATATAGAAGTCTACAGCGCAGAAAACTTTTGTGAAAGGAACCGGAGGCTGCAAGTTAACACTGCTTATTTTTCAAAGAGATTTCTACTTCCTTTTTTTTTTTTTATTTAAAAAGCAAAATGATACTTGGTTGTGAGACTTTAATCTCTAATTATTATGGGCTGTAATTTTTCCTTTCTTCCAAGGAAAATGCCCATCTAGACTGGAAGATTTTTCCTAAAAACGGAGTGCTCTTCATCAAGACATTGCTTCCTTTGGGTTAAGTGGCTCAACATGCTCCTGCTATACTCAGAACCTTCATGCCTGACTTTCTTATTTTTCCCCTTTACACTGTGTAGCTGAGAGGAGCATGTAGGCTGCATTGACAGCAACTGATATTCTTTAAAGGTTTCTGTCTTGTGCAGCAGTGACTATGCAACAATTTAATTTTGTAAATTTTCAAGTCTCTGAAACCTGGTTCTGAAGCCGTTGTTCCCCTGTATAGGTTGAAACTTGTTTATGCCATTGGTGCTCAACTTTTTGGCCCTGCAGGCCAACTGAATACCACTGGGTCAGGCTGTGCCTAGATCTGGTAGCACATCAGCCTGGCCATGTGAGCCCAGATTCCACCATGACCTGGCCTGGCCCTGCACACTGCTACGATTTAGTGTACAAAGCTGTGTTATCCAGCCCAAAATTTGGGAGTGACAATTAATACTGCCACCATTACCCTACTGCCAAATTTTCAGTCCTGTGTGGAGCCCCTCTGGGATGGATGAAATTGCTCCATCGGCTGGATCTGACGTGCAGGCTGGGGCTTGAGCACTCCTGTCTTTTATAGAATGGTTTTAACATATTAATTTTTTTTAACAATTCTCTTCAGTTTATGTAAAATTTGTTAAAGTGTATCTGTATATAAAGGCATATTTTTGCTCTCTCCTGTTACTCAGTCTACAAGTTTAAAGAACTTGCTTTCTTCCCAAACCAAAAATGAAACTTATTGGACCATTGTAGAATTAAGTTTGAATATCATATCACTGTCACATTGCTAAAGTTACCTCTGTTATATCACTGGCTTTACTACAACCCAGCTTCCGTCCTTAAATACTGGGTCACTCTCTAGTTACCCTGTTCAAAGTAGAGGAAGGTCTTGGCCTGGGTATTAACTGTCTTTCTAAACTAGAAATGCTCCTTCTGTCTGTTAAGTCTGAATAGGAAACCTCTTCATAGACTTTTGCAATGGGATCTTATAAAACTAATGACATATGGGCTTTAACAAGATGACTTTATTTTCAGATTTCCCTTGGCTTTAAAGCTATCATGCTGTAAAATGAAGTTAAACTGAAAAGAGTAGACATCTCAAATTGACTTTCTGTTTTTAAAGTAATGTTGTGGTTCTGTTCAGCCAGAAGAAATCAGAAAATGTATATTTTAAGCAGATTATTAAAATCATATTTCTTGGTATCTTCTCTCGAATTTCAGGTATTTCAGAGGACAGCAAGTTGTCCACTTTGGTCAACTTTCAGTGGAAACTGGCTGCATTTGAAAATTTCACCATAGATAATATTGTACATGACAGTATGAACACAGAAGATTATAGCTGTTTTCTCTCTTTAATCCTTAGACATTTGTCTGGATCGCAAAATATTACATGTTCTTTAGCACAGCCACACGGTAGTTTATAAGGACACAGCAAACTGGAAATCTAGTCAGTTTAAAAAAAAAAAAAAAAGTAGTTACTAGACAATTCCTTTCTTTCCTTCCTTTTTCTTAGATATCTTAATATTAGGAAATGTGTTAAAAACTTATCCAGATGTAAAAGGGTTCAAATGCCTTAAAGTTTTATATTGCAAAAAGCAAGAAAAAAAAATTACACAGATAGTAGTGACTAAAACTGAAATCTCTACTGTCTTTTGTTTTCCAGGATAAAGTTCTCCACAACATCATGCCCATTTTTACTTTCATGGGGGCAAATGTCATGCGTCTAGATGACACTTACAGTTTCCAAGTAATTAGTAAAACGGTGAAAATGGTTATTCCTGCTCTCATACAGGTAAGATGTTTTCATTCGTTACTAGATGGGAGAAGGCTGTAAACAGTGCAGTCAGGCATTTTAAAAAAACTACAGCTGAATTATAGCTGTAGCTGAATTATAATATTGATGGAGAATATATTATAGCATGGCTTTTTACTGGGTATCAACAGACCAGAGTAGCCTGGTCAGCCAGCTGGAGTCCAGCAAAAAGTAAACTGGGAAAGCATGCTTTATAACTACAGGAGTCAAAAATGGTTTTTATCAAAGGTGAAATGGAGAAGATTCCTGCATACCTAGTCAGAAACATGTTTTGGTTTTGGTTTTGGTTTTGCAGTGACCTGCTTAAAAACTCTAGTAGAGATTAATTAAAACACCATATTTTTTCCTAAATAAGTTACTTAAATTTTTTTAGTCCACAAGCATCTTTATTGTAAATGTGAGCTGTAGTTGGAGAGGGTTATGCCTTCTTTGTGCACAGCACTTCTTAAAGACATGGGATGTGTGTGTCTGGGGGGAGGAAGGAGTTAGCTTTTTGCCATAGAAGTCTCAGGAGCAAGATCTGATCTATCCTGTTTTTGCTGGATAGCTCAATCACATACACAGTTTGAGCTTTTCAGCCATTATTTGAAGGAAGTGAGAATGTCAGATCTTTAACCAATATTTCTTTTCTTCCATTTTGCACTCATTCACGCTCTTTCTTTTTCTTTCTCTTTTCTTAGCCATTTGAGTTAAATAGGCTTAAATCAAACCAAACAACCAACCCTTCCTCCTGCCTCCCCCCCCAATTTTTTTTTAAATAAGCTTGAGTAAAAGCATTTTCCATCAGTTAGGGTTTGTTTGTGCATTTTCTAGTCTAATAAATATTACTAGTTCTCTTGTTTGCTGATTTCTGTGAGAAAAATATACAGTGCACAAGATTTTTTTTCTTGTTTTCTAATGGGAAAACAAGTACAAGAATTTTTTCTAGTTCCGTGTTGCAAGCTTCCTCCATGCTCAAACACATTAAAGGAATACAAAGCCATTTTACCTTTTGTATTGTTTGTCTTTAAAAAAAATCAAACTGTTCTCCAGAAAACTCTTAAGTCATTTGGAACTTACAGAATAGTGGCTTTTTACGTTACCAGAAAAACAATTTTTTTATATGCAGATATGAATGTCCGTTTTGCATGTAGACTGCTGTATGTTAGTGAGTATAGATATTCTGTAAAGCCTACCAAATTATGAGCATGTTAGAGTAAGATTTGAAGGAAAAATTGAAATGCATGCTGAAGGTAAGATTTCCATGTGCTCAGCATTGGGTCACCCTTGAAAAAACTATTATTGACTTCAGGTAATGCCAGATGCTTTTGCAAATCCACCCAATTTTAATTGAAAAATATTCCATAAAATCTGCATGAAAATTCAGTGATTGAATGCTGTTTTAAGTAACATTTTAAAAGCACAAAACTTTGTTGTTTTAAAAAAAAAAAAGACTGTGGTTGCAGGATTAATAGCCTGGTTTCAAGTTGATCCAATTTTTGTCCTCTTCTAAATGAGTGTGAAGAAGGGTAATGAGTGCTACTCTGAAATTTGTTCTATTGCTCTGAATTTCCTTTGTCTTCGTAGTTTCTAATCAGGCCCTTGGGTATTTTGTAATTATTCTTGAAGGATTGTATTCTGCAAGGACCTACTACTAAACAGTTTCTAGTTCTGATTTGTTTCTTGAGGTGGCTACTCACAATAATAAATACTATGCCTGGTATGTAAGGGCTTGTCTATGTTAAGAAAAATTGCGCTACTGTAACATTTTGCACCAGTACTGTGTGCTGGTGGACTGCAGCTGCACTAGGGACTGAACAGTTAAACAGGTGGAGACTTCTTTAAGATAGAAAGGTGTTTGCCTCAAGACTGTAATGTTTGGTGGAAGTCTTGGTTTGATCTGTTTGGCTCACAAGAATGATTTCCACTTCTGTAATCATTCTGTGTGCATGGGAGAAGTCTCTTTAGGTTAATATGTTCTAACATTTTAACTTACTGCCTTGGTGATAGGCTGATGATGGTGGCTCTCCAGAGACCTCGAGGGGTGTGGAGGAGGTAGTAATTAAAGTAATACGTGTGTTTGTGGATGCCTTGCCTCATGTACCTGAACACAGACGCCTGCCCATCCTGGCACAGCTGGTTGATACATTGGGAGGGGATCGATTCCTCTGGGTTCTTCTGGTGCTACTGTTTGAACAGCATGTGACCAAAACAGCGACTGCAGCCAACAGTGGAGAAAAGGTTAGAATGAGAAAGATGAACTCTTCTCTTGTAAATATATGTAGTCAGAATGATGCATAGATTCTATTCGTTTCATCTATTTTTCCCTTTAGAAACAAAGCAATAAAGTCCCTATCTGCCATACAAATATAACTAATGGTGAACATGTTTGTTGGTTAAACCTGTCCTGAAGAGAGAGACTTAATCAAAAAAACATTTTAACGTGGATATTTTCTTTCTTACCTGGCCGTTCAGTATGAAATAAAATATTTTTTCTTTCCTCTACACAAGCCAGAATAAACCATAGTATAGCCTGGTTTGACTAGAGACATGTACAGAGATGCTCTATTGTGTAGTGTAGGCCAATTTGTAATGTTTGTTGTTACATGTCCCCAGGAACGCCCTTTCCATGTTTCCTATCATTACATAGATGAATGCTGCTGCAGCTAGATACAGCAAAAAGTACATAGCTTGTACAGAAAGTTAAAGGGAGACTTAGGATGGTTTCCAGTTCAAAATTCAGAGGTCCTTTTATTTTTAAAGGGGGCAATTAAAAACTTCACTGAAATTTACTTTTCACATTCCCCAACAAGCTTTTGAACCCAAACATAAAATTTATTCAAAAAGTAAAGCAGCTGTTTCATTGTGCAGGGTGGATGATGTAGATACAAAAAACTGAAAAACAGCATATATGTTGCCAAGTAACTTAGATATTCAAAATATTCCTTTTTAATGAGCCATTAGTTATTCTGCTGATAGAGCTTCTATAATATTTCCATAGTATTCTTGTTGTAATTTTTCATAACATGTTGGAGAAAATTTAGCAAAACTGCTGATTAATTCTTTAATGAAATTGGAAGTCAATTGATGTTGGTTATGTAGAACCTGTTGAAAATTGGGAAGGGCTCTCTGCTTTGAATATCTTTTCTTGTTGCTGCTGTTATATTATTTTTGTTCTCTTTGAGGGATTCAGTTTTATTACATAAATTTTGACTCTGAGAATCAGCAAAAAGGGCTAGAATGGCTTTTCTTTTTAATCTATACCTAGAAAGACAATAGTTTTGTCTTGGGTATTATAAAAAGAAAATTTAACCCAATTTAAAAGAATAAAAAGTGGATTTGATTTTTTTTTTTTTTTTTTTTCTGACTAAAATAAATGTTTTATTTGGCCACAAAATAGCACAGGGGCTCTATATAATAGGTTTCACCATCAGTCACTGGTTCAGATCCAGCTAAGATGATACTGCCAAATGAGTCTTTGGTAAAGTTTTGCATATGAAATAAGCTGGTTGTCTCAGTCCATTTCCAGCGAGCTCGTGCCTGCCAAAATGTTTTCTGCTGCTGTTCCCTTGGTAGAAGCCCTAGAAGCAACTGAATATTCACATGCATTCAATTAGAAAAGTTTTTTGTTTGGTTACTAGCTCTTTAAACATGTTTTTTGGGGGGGCGGGGGGTTAATTCCTAACCAGGATACTGTTCTGGAGACGGATGTCGAATTTTGGATTGCCATCTATTGCGAATTTAATGTACAGTGTCAGTTCAAGAGCTTGATGAAAATAATCCAGTATTTAACGAAACTCCCAGAGAATAAAGAAGGTAACCATCAAACAAGTTTGTTTTGCAGAACCAACCAGCGCATGCAAGTCTTACTGTAACTTTTGTTGACTAAGTTTTTAGGGATGCAAAGTGACACTAATTACATTTCTCTTATAGCTGCAGTTAAGCAGTGCATACCTCTTTTTTTCAAAAGTTTAATTCCAGATTATTTGGGGCCAAACTGTACTTTTTATTTGTGGGTTGCAGTAAGAGTCTCAAAAGAAATTACTGTAAAAAGGGGTCACTGATGAGAATTTCAATCTATGCACTCTAAACTGTAATTTAGTGTGGATTTGCTTTGTAGGTCTGCTCTTCTAAGTGAATCAGGTTACATGGTTAATTTTAATGTACCTAGGGTTCTTTTGTTTTGTTTTTAAATGCAGGTTTGTGAGGGAGCAGCCCTTGTGAAAAGCATGTCCTGATGATATGTGCATTTTAATCCATTATTTAAAAGGTTTTTAAGGGTTTTTTCTGTATCGTTAATGTTTATATAGGTTTTTCAGCAAAGGGGTAGCATCTCGATATAGGTGTGGAACTTGAGATTTGTCACCCTTCCCCTAACAGTCTTTTCCATTCCATCATTTTTGGGGCAGAAGGCCCAGTAGTTTTTGCATTTGACAAAAGGAGGTGGTAAAATTCAAAATGCAAAAAAAATTGAACACCATCTCAACATTTTTCCCAAGCAATTGGAAATGAAAATGGCCACATATTACAGCAATGCTTGCTTTTTCACTTGGAGACGATTCTGTTGCTGTGCCAGATCAGTGGCATTGGCAGAAAGCCTGCTGAAGTTCAGGATGATGGTACCTCTCCTCTGCCTTTACCTCTTGTCATGCCTGTAGTATAGTACTGTTGAGATCATGAAAAACAGGATGGGAGATGGAGCCAAGAACTTCAGACAGCATTTTCTAGGAGGGTCTATTGAAAAATATAAAAAGCAGCAGACTGTCTAGGCTCTGCTGCTTCTATTCTTGCACAACCACTGCTTTTGTTGAAGACCATGTAAATTGTGCCACTGAGGTCTGTAAGATTGGGACTGGAAGTTTCAATTAATCATGTTTCACCATACATTGCTGAACAGGTCAGGGCACATTTGTCCTTCAGTGCTAAACATAGTTGATTACAGTTTGCTATAATTGTCAACCAAAAAGCTTTTCTCTTGGCCATCGCTGAGAAAACAAATTTATTTGGGGATGTTTTAACAGATGATCCTGGACCAAAAAAACCAAGAACACGTAAAACAAAAGTGCAGGATCAAGAAGGGCAACTTTTCAATGTGGAGTCCCACTCAGACAAGCAACTGCGACATTTTAAATTTCTGTCTGTCTCCTTCACGGCACAGCTGTTGGCTTCTGAGAGGTTTGTGAAAAAGGTAATCGTGGGAGGCTCCGTTTAAACTGTTCCCAGCTCCATGTTTAATAGCTTCAAGGCTGATTTTTGTTTTGATGTTTACTTTTCTTTCTAATGACGTGAAAGAGGAGCATAAAACGACACAAGTTCTCCAGTATATTTGACTGACTTTCCTGTTTGCACAGTTCGGTAGCCTTTCTTAGTAGTTTGTTAATAAATTGATTTCCTGTGCAGCTCTTTCTAACCGAATGTACATGATTGAACAACAAAGACGGTTGGATCCTGGCCCTAGTGAAGTCGGTGGCAAAATTGACAGTGACATATTGGTGCCAGGATTTCACTCACAGACTACATTAGCATGATCATTATCGCGCACATCTACGTACAAAAACAAAGTGCCCTTGACTTATAGATGCTCAAGCCAGTGTTTAAATTGGTAAAACTAGGAATGAAAAACATATACCATTAAACCTTAAAATACAAAGCAAGCTAAAAAAATGGTTGAAGGACACTAGATACAGTTACTTATCTGTGGTGTCATTAGTTCACAGATACTAAATGTACTATAAAAATATTAAAATAGTATCTGGCTGAATCTCCCAGGTTTCCTCCTAGAATTAATTTTACATTTAATTAATTCTACATTCAGATGTTTATGCACTACTCATTAAAATGCATCTAACATGTGACTGTGATAGAATCCTAACAACTAGGGGTGGGTGAAGTGGCCTGTATTCGATTTGGATTCGGATTCGGCCCAGTTCTGGGGACAGTGATTCGATTTGCTGACTGGATCACTGTCCCAATTTGATTCAGCCGAATCTGAAGATTCGATTCTGATTCGGAGAATCAGCGACTCAGCCATAGATACAGCTTTATGTTTTTCCTACATACCTTAAGGTACCTAGCGTGGCTCGTGAACCCCAAGATGGTGGGGCAGACGGAGTGTCCCACAGGAGCACGGCTCGGCAATTGGCCACGGGGGGACACTGGGTACCCCCCCAGACCCAGGAAGCACCAGTTGGAGGGGTCCCCTGAATGCTCTGTGGTGGACCCAGAAGTGGACCGGAAGTACTTCTGGTCCGCTTCTGGGTTCACCGCCGAGTGCACGGGGGACCCCCCTGTTCTCCCGTAGGATGCTTCATCCACCCCACCATCTCGGCATTCATGAGCTGCCTGGTAGCTCAAGGTACATAGAAAAAACATATAACGCTGTGTCTACAGTTGAATCTCTCCAAATCGGTTTGGAGAGATTCAAGGGTCTCCCAATTCGATTCGGATTCAGAGATTTGGCCGCCGAATCTCCTCCAAATCGAATCAGCAACCAAAGCTTCGCACAACCCTACTAACAACCATCCTTTTTTTCCTTTATTTTTAAATCAGATAGTTGAATGCGGTGAAGCTGAAGAAATCCAGGAGTTGGAGCAGAGGTATATTTCAGACCCTTGCCTCACCCCACTACCCCAATTTCTAGCCTTTACAAGCTAGGAATACGTATAGATGAGATTCCTTAATGTTTGTCAGAATATTTTTAATAAATCATTTAAAAACAATAATAAATACATAAATAAATCTTTCCTGAAGCACCAGTGCAGTGATTTTTTTTTTTTTTTTTTTTTTTTTTTTTTTTAAGCAAAGGCGGGCTTTCATTTGGTTGAACTTTTTTAATTGTTGTTTGTTTTGTTTACTCCTGTCAAGTGAAGGTTTAAAAAAATTAGTTCTTCCCACTTTAGGTGACCTTCCTATTTATTGTACTGTTTTTACTTATGTACATACTTCCCATGATGATGATGATGGGATCTCTTTATTTTTTTAGCCAGAGTATTTTATGCTTCTTCATTCTTAGGAAAATACCTTGTCTCTTGTTGGAAGAAGAAAACTACAGTAACTGCAGATGTGGTTTAAAAAGAACTCTACAGTTAATTTTCAAAGTGTAGGCTTTTGGGAAGTATAACTTGAATGGAGTGATAATCAAGTGAAGGAAAAATGACACGCAAAATGGTGTAACCCTTCATTTCAGATTTTCATGTGTCTCCAGGGTCTTAAAAAAATCGTTCTGATTGCTTGCTGTTATGAAAATACATATGTTATGGATGCTAGATAGGTTCCTTTTAATCTACATGTTCATCTTTACCTGTTATTGGATAAGTCTTTTATATCTAATTCTAATGTAGTTAGAGCTACCCAAGGTGATTATTGTCTGTGGAACTTTCCGTCTCAGGATAAAATAGTTTGGTTAAGATTCTATGTTTTTCTGTCTAGCTTATTAGAAGAAGTTCTTTGCTACATAAATTTTGTGGCGCGTTCAGTGGAAGAAAATGCAGACAAACCAACAGCAAAGTTTTGGCGAGTTCTGCTCAATAAATCCTATGATATGCTGGATAAAGTAAGTTTTCATTAGCCCACTTGTTGATGTTGTTGTTCCCTTTGTGTAATTAACATGATGGTTATCTTTTATTTTCCCAGTGATGGTTTAATATTATATAATTAATTAGTAAGTTTTACCAATCAAGGTGGGACCTAATCATACTGTTACTTTAATTTGACAATGTCAGGACTAAAGCAATAAAATTAAGTAAATTGTCGCATTCATTTTTCTCTTTTGCACCCTTATGGCAAAAATCAGCCATGGAGATGCTCTCAGAAAGCTGTTAATTTTTCCAGTTCCTAATTTTAACTGGATTACTTGCTCTTTCTTTGAAAGAATCTAAATGAAGCAAAAAGCCTATTTGTGGTTTTTAACAGTGCAGGTGCTAAGCTGGCTTACTGGTCTTGTAGGGAGTTAGAGTTAAAATATTATGGCGTTATCAACACAGTTGGTTTTCTTCTGAATCCCTTTTTCATTTCATTACCATATAACCATATAATGGTTATATATATATATAATAACTATTATAACCATATAATAGTTTAGCCTCTGTTATTGGAGGGAGAGGATATTACAAAAAAGGAAGGCATGTTTATGTTGCAGTTGTTTTTTCTGTTTTTTACAGGTCAATGCCTTAATGCCAACAGAGACCTTTATTCCTGTGATTAGAGGACTGATGACCAACCAGCTGCCTTCTGTGAGACGTAAAGCAATGGATCTCTTGAACAATAAGTTGCAGCAGCGCACACGTTGGCAGAAGAGCCAAGTAAGGCAGAGGGTTAAATCCGATCTTTTTTTTTTGTTTAGTAGCATTGCATAGATTAGTATAGAAAACAGTGTTGTGTGTAATGCTGGCAGAAAAATGATTCTTGCTTAGACATATTAGTTTTGTGCTAGCTTATAGTGCTATCAATAGTGAGGTATGGTCCACCAACACAATGTAACCTACAAGAGCTGGGTTTCTGTTTACATATCTAATGTGTGTGTTTCCTTTTCTCAGATTCAGCAGCTCTTAGACCTAGTTCCAGAGCTCATGGCTATTGTACAGCATAAAATAACTGAAGAGGAGGAAGAGCAAGCCATCAATAGGCAGACTGCTTTGTTCAGCATCAAACTGTTGTGCAAATGTTTTGGTACAGAGAATCCAGAGCCATTTTTGCCTGTGCTGAAAGCTACAATTGATCTGATTTCTTTAGAAAAGAAGGAAGAAAGAAACGTGACAGGAAGTGCTTTGCTCTGCATAGCTGAGGTCACTTGTACGTTGAAAGCCCTTACAATACCTCAGCTTCCAAGGTATCAGCATTTTTTAACAGGATTTGGTGCAGCAGAAACCACATACAATAAAATGCATTATGAAAAAAGACTGAAGTTTTACAGTCCAGTACAATTGAACTAAATGACAGTCTGTATGTAGGGGGCAGTGTGCTTTGTAGGTGTAGATAAAAGTATTCCAGTGTCTGGGCATGTTTCATGTGTGCTTAAGGGCAAGAAAGCTATGAAACACATTAATTATAACAGACCATTTTTGTAATCACTGAAGTTCCTTACAGAATCATTTCTGTGGGAATATAGACAGGAGCCTATGTAACATTTTAAAAAATCTGATAGCATTCTAAGTGCCCCTATCTTCAGTGAAAGATTGATTTTATTTAAAGCACAGGTAACTTGTTCAGTTTGGTTGAAGACCCTCCACATGACGACAGTTGGTTCTGTCTGTTCTGGTAGACCTCGGTCTTTTAACTAACAGCTTTTTTAAAAGATTTCCTTGACTTTGGTTAAAATATTGATTTCATAGTGTAGTGGGGTCTTTCAACCAAAAATTACTGTTTTCTTGAAAAACTGAGAAACAGAATAGAACAGAAAATCCCAAGGAGCCAAAAGTAGAGTTCCTAGAACTGGACATGTAGGACATTTTCAAGGTGAAAATAGTACTTAGACTACATTCCAGCTGACAAACCTCCATCTGAAATTTTGCCTTTAAATTTGTGACTGACAAAGTGGGATTCATCTTCCTCCATGTTTTACTTGGTTATTCACAGGCTGATGCCAGCATTGCTGAAGACACTAAAACACAAAAAGGAGCTGGTCTCCAATGAGATTTACTTGCTTAGTGCAGTGACTGCCCTGCTGAAGGTTGTGGAAACATTACCACATTTCCTTAGCCCATACCTTTTGGATTCCTTGCTACAGGTGAGTTGTCTCCATCTTAGTATGGGTGATGGAGTAAGAATCAACTAAGCTATAGAAAAATAATGATTGGTTGGTTCCTAGAATACAAAGGTCTGCTGAAGGCAATAACTGTAAAATGAACATCTCAAAAGTGTTTCTTCTAGTAACTGTTTTTGCTTTTGGGTTCCTTGTTAGATTATTCGCTTGGAAAGGATTGCAGTAGACATGGGTCCTTCATCCCAGATTTATCAACGTGTAATGTCACTGAAAACGACGGTGGCCACACAGCTTGCTCCCCGAGTTCTCTTGCCAGCAATAACCAAGAGCTATAGTGAACTTGCAAATTCCTGGAAGGTTAGGAATGTTCTTACTTATTCTGTAATGTGACTGAACTACGTTTACACTGTTAAATGTATAGTGAATCAGAAAAGGTAAAACAAGGAAGAATTTGCCATAGTCACATGCTGAATAGCAAGGATGGGTGACAGTTCTGTTTCCAAAGACCTGGCTTTATCTGCCTGGTGCCCAAGTTAGGGATTATTTTAATCAGACCCTCATTACTGTTTTATGGCTGGAGAATGGCTTTTGAGACTTGCCATTGTGTTAAAAAATGAAGCGGGGGGAGAGGGGTACCAAACTCATTAAAAGAATTGTAAAAAACCCTCATTTTTCTTTACCATTGTTACTGCAGTTTTGATTAGTAGAAGTGTCAGGACTTTAAAAATTCAATTTGCATACACCTAGTTATGCTGTTTACTTTATACTTCTCTCTGCCCTTGTCTGGTGTCACACCTGTCTTTATTGTTGATCTTTAATAGAAGTGTCTGGGTCCTCTTATGGACATTTTGAAGGAACATATTGTAGTTATGGACAAAGACCAGCTTACCTCCCATCAATCTGAGCTGACAACATTTTTCATTAGAGCTTTGGATTTCAGAACAGAACATTCACAGGTATAATTGGTAGAACTGCTAGACATGCCAACATGCTAGCAGAAGTAGGAAAAATATGCATTTTTGTAGATGGAACTCGGGGGGTGGGGCTGGAATTGAATTGTCTCCTTTTCCCTCCAAGTAGCATGGGGGTAGCCTTGAATTTGGACTCAGAATTCACTGTACCCCACAAACATATGTATTAATATTTTCTTAATAAATCTTTTGAATTTGTGCCAGTGATAATTTGCAGATGGGACCAAACAAAATCTGTGAAAAAATGCACGAGCAGAAAAGATTTCTGTTGAAAAGGAGTGGGATTAAATGGATAGTCCTACACAGAACTTTGCTTGTAGATGGGCACAGTTAATTACATAGGGAGCAAGAATGGACATAGCTTTCTAGTTGATGTTAATTTTACAAGTTTTTCATAAAAATATGTTGGTGGGTTCTTACTAAATGCATTTACTATGCATCTGAGAGTGCTATATATTGCTCCTCATAAAATTTGCTCCTATATATTGCTACTCAAAATAGCTCCTCATAAGACATGACCACAGTTCAAATTTTCCCGTAATACAATAGAATACAGTGAAATATAGTGTTAAAGGATGTTTATAAAGCTGAGTCTTTACAGCTCTTGAATTGTATCTTCTAATTTTTCTAGGACAATCTGGAGGATGTTGGTAGGACAGAGACGCCTATTATAAACTGTCTGATTAGCATGGTTATGAAGCTTTCTGAGATTTCTTTCAGACCCCTCTTCTTCAAGGTAAGAATTCAAATTTAGCCCATTACTATTGATACATTTTCATTTGCCAGTATGCAGACCTGTAGCAGAAAGCTAATCTGTCTCTCACTTTTAGCTGTTTGATTGGTCCAAGACAGAGGGCGCCTCAAAGGACAGACTGCTGACATTCTTTCGGTTAGCAGACAGCATTGCAGACAAACTCAAGGGGCTTTTTAGCCTGTTTGCAGGTCATTTGGTGAAGCCTTTTGCTGACACGCTGAACCAAGTCAATGCATCTAAAACTGGTAAGTCTTCAGTTACTATAGATGCTTTTCCTCCCACACTGTCCATAGGACTTGGTTTCCTATTTCCCTCACAGTGAAGTGTTTTATAAATTCTAGGGGAGCCATGAGGATCCTTCCCATGCCCCCACAGGACTTCTATTGGAGGCAATTGGAAACAAAAAAAGAAAAAGAATATTCTTCAAGCAGGGCACTCATGAGGTTGCTGTTGGAAGTAGCAAAAATTGTTCTAAGTGCAAGTGCTCTCCCTTAATTCCCCTGGCTGTTCATACAGAATGCACACCAAATAGGCTTCCTTCATAAAAAGAGTATTAGCTGTTTTTATTTTGTATTCTATTTCCAGCAGCCTGTAAACTGGGACTACTAATTGTCACGTTGGAAAGTTGCTACACATTTGCCTGAAGAATGAGTTGCACATTACCCTTCAACCCCAACCGTATTAGTGTAAGCAACAAGAGTCAGTACAGTAAGCATCAGCTACAGGCCAAATTGCACATTGCAGTTCATAGGGATATATGGACTAGATTTGTCCACAAATCTTTGCATCCAGTCCAAAGATCGTATATTTGGTACTTGTGAGTTAGATTGATGCATTAATTAGCTAGCAAAATAACATCTCTCTTTATGTGGGGTAGTAGAAGCTGTATAAACATCTAATCATGTTTCTGACAGTCCGATTGCTGTTGTTACCAGAGCAGGTGATGTTGATTTCATGCCTTTCTTTTTTTCCCATATGCAGATGAAGCTTTCTTTGATGCAGAGCACAGCACTGAGAAGAGCTGCTTACTGCTGCAGTTCATCTTGGACTGTTTGTACAAAATCTTCCTCTTTGACACCCAGCATTTTGTGAGCAAGGAGAGAGCGGAAACCTTGATGATGCCGCTAGTTGACCAGGTATTGACAAACACCTTGAGGGGAGATTTTTGCTGTGTTACCCCCAAGTTATTTTCCTTTTGTTTTCAAGTTTTTGCTGAATGTTAAGATGTAGATTATATTCCTTATGGCTGAGCATTGCCTCACTCTTCAAGTTAATCCTCCATTCTTCCACGCTATTTTTGCTTATCGTTATGCCTGGGATGATCATATGGGACCATGGGAAATCTGCGATGCTGTTCCCTCCCCCCTACCAAGTCAGCGGCGCTGCTGCAGACAGCAGTGGAGGCAGAGTGGCATGTTGTGCATGGCAGGCAGGCACCAATGGTGCCTTCCCTCCTGCCTGCCTGCCTGGCGCAACATGCTGTTCTGCCTCTCTGCGAAACTGCACCCTGCACCCCTGTAATTCCTCCCCAACCTAATCTGCACCCTCTCACCTGACATAAGGCCATCTGGCACACCCTTTGGTTCCTAGCTGCAGTACCTGGTGGTGTGCAGGGTGGTGAGGTGGTGTGCAGGGTGTGCCAGGCTCCACAGACCTAGGAGCATGGCATCCCCACAGTCAGCATGGCCAGGCACATGGCTCCACTGTGCTTCTCCCACCCATCCTGTGCGGGGAGCATATGCAAGCACTT
This sequence comes from Alligator sinensis, assembly GCF_000455745.1. Taxonomy (NCBI): domain Eukaryota; kingdom Metazoa; phylum Chordata; order Crocodylia; family Alligatoridae; genus Alligator; species Alligator sinensis. The sequence continues at coordinate 2,227,249 of NW_005841854.1, read as the reverse complement.
GGTGCGGCAGTAGCTGCAGCCAGGCAGCCCTTTGCTACTGCCAGTTGGCCCAGCCTGATTTAAAGCTGCAGTCCCAGGGCAGAGCCTGAAGCTGCCCCCCTAAACGTAGGTCTCTGCTGGGAGCAGGGACAACTCCCGCTCTCCTCAGGGCAGGGTCTGAGCCACTTCCCCCACCCCCCCCACCACCACAACCAAAACCTTGCTCTCACCTGGGTTCTGTGCAGTGGCAACAGCCACTCCCTGGTCCCTGCAGTGGGCTGTGAGCATTGGTCAGGGCTGTCCTTAAGCATGGGCAATAGGTGACCATCTAGCAGGGCATGCCACACGGTCTCCCCCCACCCCAGCCAATCCAGGACTTTTGCTTCAATTTTCACCAACCTGCTGGGACAGCCTCCAAAATCCAGGACTGTTCCAGCCAAACCAGGATGTATGTTCACCTTAGTTATGCCCTGTTTTCACAGCATGTTACTATCAATAGCTAAAGAACCATAGTGCTTCAGTTTTTCCCAGTCTACAAACTGGAGAAACATATGCCCATCTGCCTCATTGGGATTTTGCCACTGTAAAATGACTTACCCAAATCTCAAGAATTCCAAGCTCCTTTTCTTTTGCTCTTGTCTTTCATGCCCTGCTTCTTTCATATAATAAGCAATTTTGCAGTGCCAGTTAAGTCACCTCTGCTCCTAAGTTGTTTGAGCCTGCATAATGGTACATTTCCTGTCTGTCTCTCCCAACTGCTGCAAGTAATATTTATTCCTTCTCCAAAACCAAAATGTAAAATCTCCAGCAATCAAAGTGGAGGTTTTTACTGGCTAGCGATAAATGCCACCGCTAAATTCTAATCCAGAAAAGGGAGTTTGTAGCTGAAAGATCTAAGGGAAATCAACGTTGTAAAACATAATGTTGAGATTTTATTATAGCAGAAGCTCGTGAGTCCTTCCTCACTGCTTTGGCCTTTGGGAATCTCATTCTGGGCTTCAGTCTCCTGCGTTAAGAGAATTGAACCAAGAATTGAGCAGTGTTTTAAAGAGTTTCTTATATCAAAGGGAACAGGATCTTTTTTAAAACCAGTGTTCAAAAATTTGTCCCTGTTAACTTTCTTTATGTGGTCATTTTATTCCTGCAGCTAGAAAACAT
>NW_005841854.1:2220445-2226081 GCF_000455745.1 Alligator sinensis | reverse complement strand
GAAAGAGTGACAGCCCACCTGATACCTTGTATAGCTCAGTTTTCAGTTGCAATGGCAGATGATTCTCTCTGGAAACCATTGAACTACCAGATTCTGTTGAAGATGAGACACACGTCACCTAAGGTGAATTATATTTTGTATTGCATGAGAATATTTGAGATATAAAACAGATGTAGGTTGACTGGATCACTTCAGGGTGAGATTTGCTATGCTCACTAGAAAGAAACTTAATACTGAATTCCGTTACAAACATGAGTGGGTTAGATGCATAAAAAGATTGTCTTTTGTTTATGCAAACAAGCAAATTCTTTTGTCAGTGGATAATTTCCAGGCTGAATCTCTTAGATCTGCCTGCAATAGAGGTGGCTACATAGTAATGTTCACTTATGGTGTGTATTGCTGGGGAAGTGGAATAGCTTTAGACTGAACAGCAGGGGATAAATATGAGCAGCTATTTCATCAGCTTCCAACACATTCTCATGAAAGCTTTCACTGTGCTTCTCTTTCCTGCTGCTGTTTACAGTTTGTCAGACGCTGGTTTTAATGTCTTCATAAAAAGGGCTGACAAGTTTATTTCTTGTGTTAGCCTTGCTGATGCAGCTGAACAAAATGATTCAGGGTTGCATTGTTATTGGAACTGAGGAGGAGAGGCTTGCAAAGAATTTGAGGGCAAGTAGAGGGATTAGTAAACATGAGGGAGTACAGCAGCTTGTGAAACCAAGATTACTAATAAATGCCCAAATAGCAGCTGTGGTTTGAGTGCGTTTTGTTCCTTTTGCACTGATACCAGGAGAAGACCACATACTTCAGCTATTGACAGTGTTGTCCTTACTCATCTTTTGATTTGTAGAGATTAGACTACAGAAATGCACTCTTTTGAGGGCTAGTATCTTGAGACCAAGACTGCAGCATGCAGCAACCATTTTTGATGGGCTGTCACATCAGTAGCACAAAGACCAGTGTTCCCTAAGCTTTGCCAACTGGTTGGCTGCTTTTGTGTCATTTAGCCAGGTGATTTTGATATTTGAAGTTATAAGGAACAAAGTTCCAAACCACTTGCAAGTACTGTGACAGCTGACAGGGTGCTCCGCATGGCACTGTCCCTCTGGACATGCTGCCTGGCATATGGCGGGTAGAGACCTGCTGTAGACTCCAGAAAGCAATCCTCTGGATCAGCCACTTGTGAGGTGGTCTCCTCTTCCTAGCAAGCCTGTAGATTTTTACGAGAGACCACAATCTCTAGCCAGGAGTTAAGCCTATTACACGACTGATAGAGAAGGGAAACTAATCTACCTTAACCTCCCCTCCATCAGCTGAGCACAGTTTAGCAAATACACTTCTCAGAATTCCCTTTAATGGAGGGGATATGGGGTGAGTTGGCATGGAAGAAAGAACCAGATGGGTCCTTGCTCAAGGGTGAAGGATGTTTCTGAAAGTTATGCTGCAATGTAATGTTTCTCATTTTAGGTTCGCTTTGCTGCTCTGCTTGCTTTGTTAGAACTTGCAGGAAAACTGAAGGAGAACTTCATGGTGCTGTTACCAGAATCCATTCCATTCTTGGCTGAGCTAATGGAAGGTAAAATATTTCTGTTAAGTAGTCTAGTGTAACGGGTGCGGGGAGTGGATCTTCAACAGAAAGCACTGTTTGCTACTTAAGTGAAGATTCAGTAAGAAGTATGTTAGGAGTAATCAGTAACTCAGTATGTAAATCAATACAGAGACTTGAGCAATTTGAACTTAAACCTAGCACACCATGGACTGTCATAACTTTGAACCTCATCAGCTGATCCAGGCTCCCAGCTGCAAGGGCGCATCATGTTGGGATCAGATCAGCTGGGGGTTCCCAGCCATGGGAGTAAGTGGTGCACCCCTGTAGCTCGGAGTCCTGGTTGGCTGATGCTCCCAGGTACAGGGGGGACACCCCATGGTTGGGAGTGGCAGGAGTGCCTGGTGCACCTCCCATGGCTGGGAGCCTCATCACACTCCCATCTGTGAGAGCTTGCTCCTTGCCCACACATGGGAGAGCCTGAAATCATGATTGTGGGCTCCCCCTGCACTGGCAATAAGGCATAATGGGATCTGATGCTAGATCCTACAATCATGCCTCCTGCCAGGCACGTGGCATGGTAGGAAGCATGATTGTGAGGATCCAGCATCAGATCCCATTGCACCTTCACTTGCACATCTGCCAGGGGCCCCGGGGGCTTAAGCTAGTTGAGTGGAATTCACCTTGGTGTAGATGCATACAGTATAGGAGCTCCACGCATCAGCATTGTAAGCATTCCTGTTGTAGTCCTCCTTATACAACAAGTTCTTGAAGTGTGTTTACATTTACTCCAACACTATTAATGCTCCAACACTCAGAAAATATTTGGCCCTGTAACTTCAAAATATGCTTTAGTTTTTGGAGAAGCACCTAATTCTCCTGTCCTGAAAAGCATACAGTCTGAAAAGGGACTTAATCTTCCCTGCCATTTCAAAACAGATGTGTGAACTGACAGGTCTGTTTTCATTGTGTCCCATTAAACTTTTTTCAGATGAATGTGAAGAAGTAGAACACCAGTGCCAGAAGACAGTTCAGCAACTAGAAGTCATTTTGGGAGAACCACTCCAGAGCTACTTCTAAGAAACAGCTGTCTTTGTTTTGTAGTTATGTAATCTAAAGAGCGACAGTTATAACTGACTAGTTCATCTGTGCAAGTATACTACCACAGTAACTTCCTAATAATGTCTTTGCATTGGAGAATACTGATTTGTTGTATTACAGCTAAGATTCTGTACACTGTTCAGGGTTATTACATTTCCACAGCTATTAAAAGAGAGCTGTCATACTAATAACTTGTCATTTTTTTAATACTTCTCAGATTGTTTGAATTGTAGTGTATTATATCTCTTGAAGACTTAGGGGATGGATTTTCCTCAATTATTAGGAGAATAACAAACAAAAAAAATGCTTAAATTTGGTTTCTTTTGAGTTGGCTGCTGTTTTCTTACTAGTCATGGGAGCAGTAAGCAAACTCCTGTCTAGCTAAGTTGTGAATTTTGTTCCCAGTAACAACTCGGTTTCTAAATTGCTAGTCTGATTCTCTATGGGATTTGGGTTTTAAGGCCAACAATCCTTAAGCTAAAGGAAAACAAAAGAACGTTTAATTTAGCTTTACTTATTATGATATAAGCTTGCTCCTCAGTGGGTGTATCTATGCAAGACACTTGGCTGTGCAGTAGATAAGTCTACTGTACAGTAAAGCATCACCATCTACGTGTGCTCACGTTTACTGTGCAGTAAACTAGTCTACTGCACAGTTAGTTTACTATATTTATAGATAGTAGCTATCTGTGCAGTTGATACTGTGCAGTAAAACACATATAGACACTAGTTGGGAGCAAATTTATGGCCCCAGCAGGGGGCCATAGGGAACAGGAAGCTGTCTGTCCCTGGTCCTGGCAATGCTCAGATCCCCCTAGGAGTTGATTAGGGCCAGGATTTGAGAGCTCTCTGCCCCATGTCTGTGCTTCTCCATATTGGACAGAGCTAGCTGCTCGGGAGAGCAAGTGGGGGCTGGGAATCCAGCCCTTGCCTGTCTCCTAGAGCAGTCAGCCCCATGCTGCATGGAGCTGGCTGCTCTGGGGGACAAGCAAGGACTGGATTCCCAGACCCTGCGCAGCACAGAGCTGGCTGCTCCAGGAGACAGGGAGGGCTAGATTCTCAGCCCCTATGTCCTCTCCAGAGCAACCAGCTCCATGTCAAGCAGGGCAGCTGCCGGCAAGCCCCATGCACCCCCACCAGGCAGGAGGCTCACTTGCAGCTGCCCCACAACCTGGACAGCTCCCAGCAAGCCTCCTACCCAGCCAGGGCTTGCTGGTGGCTGTCTATCTGGCTGTGTACAGGATAAGGAGATCTCTGCCTACTGCATGAGCAGCTCTCTCCTGGCCCTTTGCGAATCAGGTCTCCTCCCAATGTGCAGAGCCAGGAAACAGCTGCCATTGTAACTGGCTGAGCTCTCCCAGCCCTATGCCTACTGGGACTACCCCGGTAGGACATGTCGGGGCAGGAGGGGGAGGAGCCTGCAACTCCCCCCTGGCTACTGTAGGCAGGCAGAGCAGGGAAGGACCAACCCTGTACAGCCTGCTCCTATTGGGAGCAACCCTGCTCCCAAGAAGGGAACATGTATTTAGACATGCTCCCCTGTAGGCTTACTGTGCAATATTTTTACTGCACAGTAAACCTACTTCGAATTAATAGCACAGGCAGGTGTACCCAGTAATAGCATACATACTGCCAGTTACTTTTTTACAACTGCCTGGACCCAAAATGCACATCTTTGAAAACTTAAATGTTTAGTCTGTGCCCTGGTTTAATTACTTAATTTCTGAATTGCATGGAAAGAATAGATGTGCTCAATTCAAATCTATGGAAACTGTTGAAAAGGATTTCAGAAAATAGCAGTAGATTTAAGGCGCATATTCTGTATGTACACACAGCACTTTTAAAGCAGGGGGAGGGGCAAGCATCATTGTTCACAAAATTTTAATTTAAGTTCTGCTTTTTTACATTCTTCATACAAGTTTACAGAAGCTACATCTTTTAGATCTTTAAAAGTATTCTTTTAGACATTTAAAAGAAAACAAAAATGTCTTTCAAATCTACTAAACATTTTATTTTCATTGGAAACTGCCTGACCAAAAACCAAAGAATTTAAATTAAGACATATGGGTGTTAGATAGAAATGCTTCCCTTTTTTAGCTTTAAGGATAATACATTTCTAGGGAAATAAAACTGCCAACTAACAGCAACTTTCATTGTAAAAAGTTGTAAATACAGTAGACTTCCTCAGGGACAGTGGTTCTCAACTTTTTTTTCCATGGCCCGGCAGGATTGGGATGGGGCACACAGAGCTGGCTGCCTCGCTCCTGGGTCTCCCCCGCCGCCCGGCTTTAACCCCAGAAGCTCAGCTATGACACCCCGGAAGCTGCTCGCCCGGGCGGACAGGCGGGGTACTCATGCCCAGTGGTTGGGAACCTCTGCTCGGGGAAATACTAATGAAATTGCCCTCAAGCACTCAGCAAAGAAGATGGAGTAGAATATATACCCGCTGCTTGTTTCAGATAGTGCAAGGTAGTAGAGTTAAGTACTCTCATGTTGAACCAGTGGCCAGACTTTGCATATAATGTTCACAGGTGCATCCCTCTTAAAAACAGATACCAGAAAGCATCCCTGAACAGTCTGAATCAGATGAGAACTCTTTGGACTCTACACAGTCCAAAAATGGACAAGATCTAGTAAAATCACTCTTCTACTGCCAACTGAACTAAGTGTGTCACTATCACGTGCCAGTCCAACCTCAGTTGATCTGGCCCATAACACCTACTGCTTCCTTGATGGGTTTATCTTTAACTACCCTAGTACAAGTGGATATGATTAGTCAGGAAGTGGCTTTGCACCACAGGACAGAACCAACAGTGGAAAAAGTCTCATTAGGCCAAGTGCTACACAATAATTTAGGACATGCTTTTAGACTTTGGGCTGAAAAACACTATTATTGTTTAAACATATTATGGACCCGATTCATCAATATATTAGTCTATTTTTATATGCAGTAACTCCAGTAATTTCATTATTGTTCCATTAACATAAA
>NW_005841854.1:2181694-2220414 GCF_000455745.1 Alligator sinensis | reverse complement strand
TGCTGAGAGCAGCATACTCCCTTCTTGTACAATTCCCTTATGACTTGATCCCTGAAGAAGCTGACACTCCATTTTCAGATTCATGAATCATATTTCAGTCTAGCTGTAATCAAGATAATACTGATTATGAAGTTGAGAATATTCTATTAAGGAATGCTCTTTACTCTAGACTCTTGCTATGTAAGCTGTATTTCTTACATATGCTATAAGGCAACTTTTTTATATTGCTAGGGTTTGGTAGTTGAATTCTTCGTACAGCAGAAGCATTATGCCTACTGAAGCAGATAACATCAGTTTAATTTGTCAGTATACTGAAGACTAGGGAAGATCTAATTTAATAGGGCTCAGCCATTATGATAGGCATTATTACAAAACCCTGGAAAAAAAGAAGACAGCCTGGAAAACTCAGCACCACATCTGGACTAAAAAGAAAAAAAAATCTTTGTTAAAATAGCATTATAAGGATTCTTCAACCTAACAGAAAACTACCAGCTCCTCACATCCAGTAACTCAATGTCTCCAGTGATCTCCAATAGGTTGATCATGCCCAGCTGTTTAAATCGATGCTTGTACTCTAATACGTGTACCCCATTGATAGCAACCTTGAACTCGTGAGCGTCACACAAAATGATGAGCTGAAAGCAAGAACAAGAACAGTCAGGTTTGGAGTGAAACTTACAGGAATCTAATTTGAAATCAGATAAGCCTGCCTTTTGCTCTATGAAATACTAGGTTTCATGAAAGGAACATTTTAAAACCAGGACTTCAAAAGGACTTAGTTTCAATTTAAAAAAAATGCAGGGGGCAGCTGTCAGCAAACTGGATTGCATGAGACAACGGACAGATTTGTTTGCAACTGTCAGAAAAATTTTAACCTTTCCCTCTTCTCTTCTGCACACAGGTAAGAGGATTAATAAAGTGTTTGATCACAGCAGTAAATTACATCATTTGGATTTATTTTGAACAAGCAGCTACTACTTTAAGTCTTCTTTTTCCTTTGACTTATAAAAGAAAAATCACCTGCTCTGATGCTAGCTACCCGAGGTTAAAAGGCTACTAGCCAACTCTTTTTGTTAGTTATGACAGGCGCGTTTGGTTTTTTTCTACTCCCTCAAAAGTAGCCTTACCTCAAAATACATTCCTGGACTGAAGGGGAAATGAGCCACCTCCTTTTCTTCTTCTCCCCAGCTATCATGAAGGTAAGAATTTCTCACGAAAACTTTGTTTTTTATGCGGGGATTCAGGTGCAGGGCAATATCCTTAGAGTCGCTTGATTTTAGATTAATAGTAAAGCTGCAAAATATTTTAAAAGTTTAGTCACACCAACTAATTTGTCATGTTGATTGACTACTGCATTTTCAAGTAAATGTGCTGTACTAGTGTCTGATAATCATTCTGGAGGCAGCAATGAGTGGTTAAAAGATGGAAAGAATGACCTTGCCACATTTGTTTGGTATCACACATTACTTAATAGCCCTTTATTTTCACCTTCTAACTTCCTCAACTATTCTTTTTGATCGAAGGATCCAAAAGTGAAAATTCTTGAGAAGTCTGAGCAAGATGCAGTTAGGCATCTTTGTCTTGTTGTAAGTGACTTGCATGTTATTGCACAAATGCTTTACCAGTCATAGTTTCCCAGGTGTTTGGCTCTTACCAAGGACTGATAGAAAAATGCAAGAAGGATTTATAAACTAGAACCTGATTCTGCAAAGACCAGTCCACATGCTTACAACAGACACTAAGCTTAATTCCATCAAAGTCAATGCCACAACTAAGTATGCACATGAGTATTGGGATCATTGTGGCTTAAGAGTAAGGTGACTTAAAAGAATCAGTTTTGCAGGCATGCAACTTCCACTATGTTTAGAAAGACTGTCATGGATGTAGCTTTCCACAACCTGGCATTCAAATCAGCAGACACAACGATTAGCTGGGTATGTGGCGAAATGATTGTTTGGCAATGTGTCTGCCAGATGTAAGGGTCAGCTCCCTAGGCACATGCCTAAAGCATAAGACCTATATTTCGCTACACCCTGATAACAGGATAAAAGGAAAAGATGTGTTTTGGAAGGTAGGTTTAAATTGCAAGCATGGCTTTCTCCAAATGGTTCTTGAGTTCTGTGAAGGGCCAGTGCAAGCCAAGTAGCGATGCATGAAGGAGACACTGGTCTAAAAAGGTGAATTTTTAAACCTGGCACTGGGGAATGCACGAAGGAAGAGAAGTCACCCAGGAGAAACTCGAACCTTATTTCCAGGATACAATTCCCCCTGTCCGAGTCGGCACAGATTACATCTCTAGTCAGGATCATCCCTACGGCAAATACAGCACATGCTTATAAGATAACCAATAGCTAAAACATGGAAAATATTTGCCTATCTTCTAATGAAGTGTATCAGGTAGGAGAGGAGAGTCACCACAGGAAGAACAGGTATAAACACTCCAGCCATAGGCTGGGAGCTTAAAAGATAGCAAATACTGTATACTTTGCTAAAATGCATAGCCTTACAGCAGAAAAAAGCTATGCATTTACCCAATCAGTCAGTGCTCCCTACGTGTCCAGCACTGTCAGTCCTAGTATTAGCTCCCTCATTTTGAAGGTTTTTGAATAGCAGCTCTTTAACAGTTGGTTACTTTTCACTCTTTCTGGGTGCAGTTACAGGGTATTAGTTCCAGACAGAAAGCTATGATGGGTATGAAGTTAACCAGAATACAACTAGTTACAAAGTAGACAATGAGGCTGAAATATGCTCTCCACATAAGCAGTTTATGCATTAAGGTATCGTATTGTGTCACGTATAACCACAAATTCCCCACCACCACCCCAAAACCAGCTGGGGAAAAAAATTGAGTGTACATTATATGCTAGTGAAAGGGCTCCCTGTGGGTCCAGAAATATGAAGAGCTGGGCAAGAGGGGGTGTGGAGCTGTGGCAGCATTAATTGTGGCTCTGGGAGTCATAGCCATTAATGTTGCCACCAGTCCCTCTTTGCCCCCACTACCAAATTTCAGGACTTACAGGAAGCCCCCCTCCACCCCAAACACACGCTGGATTAGGGCCTCATGCAGGATTGGTCCGTAGCCAAAGTGATGGGTGTGAGCTTGCACAAAGCCCAGGACCCAACATGTTGGGTCTAACTCCATATGCTGGTTTTTCTGGAGCCACATGCCAGCTTGGACATGGTATCTGGTTCCAGAGCCAACGTGAGGCCCAGGACTCACTGCCTAGCCCCTGCGTTGGTGCACCAGATCTGGCCCTGCCACACAGCCCCAGCACACCAGATCAGGCCCTGCCATGCAGCCAGTGCATGGCCCCCAGCCCTCAGTTACTTGCCTGTACTCCAAGGTAAGTTGTGGGTTTATTTTCCTTCCTGGAGCCTCCCAAAAATAGGGGTTGTGTTGTTATATGCGAGAAAATATGGTATACAGAAATAGGCAACAAATCTAGACTGGCATTTTGTTATGCAGGTAATGTAATTATGCCCTTTTCTTGCATGCCTATACACGGACTACACCATACTGAAGATTATGTGGACTGGCACCAGTCAAGGTAAGCAGGATCAGGGAGTGAATGGTCAAGAGAGCACTGGTAAAAGGAATTAAAGAAAAGGAGAAACATGCAAGAGTAGGATAAGCGAGGCAGGCTGGCCTAGATGCTAGTGATGCAGACACCAGGACAGGAACAGGATGAATGTCAGAATACCGGAGAGCTTAATTTGGCTTTCAGGAGAACAAACCACCCAACTCAAACCCAAACAATAAAAACTATAAAAGGGAGTTAACAGAAGCAAAAAAAATACACAAAATAAACCAAAACCCTGAATGCCTCACAGAGGTTGGAGAATCTCAAGAACAGTTCAGAGAAAACCCCCATGCAGGGTGGTTTAACTATACCTGACCCTCCCTCATGTGTGGGTTGGACCATAGTCATGATTTTGTGAGTTCCTTTTCAGCATTACATTTCTAGGAATTCTCCCTCTTACTGAGGCAGGGGGTTAGAATAAAGGAAATGCAGAACATCTAGCTAGTTGCACTACCCTTCCCCCCTCTAAAATGTTATGGAGGGGAAAGGGTTGTTTTGGTTTAAGTCCTACAGACCAATGCCTGGCTATCTTCACTTTACATGAGCAGAGAGAGGTATTTAGCCATGTTAGTCTGAAATCCGGAAAAGGGCAGGATAGCTTTGGACAAAAGTGTATGCATCTCTAATTTAGTTAGCCTGTAAGGTGCAAATTTACCCTGCCATCTGCCTACCTTCATTTTAAACATCTTGGGTTAGCTCCACTGAAAAACAAAGGAAGGAAAGAGGCTACTGTCTTACTACATAGGCAGTCCTCGAATTACAATGTTTTGCACTTACAACATTTATAAATTGACCCCCTGTTTCAACTTTGACGTCAGTTTCAACTTTACAACGCTTGATCTGATGTGATGCCACGCCAGCGAACAAGTTTGCTGCATCGCTCATCTCCCTGGACAACATCTGTCCAAATTTCCTTGGACACTTTCTTTAAAAAAGCAGACAAGATTCCAGGAAAACCTGCAGCCAAGAGCCTTTCAAAAAGTCCAGCAAAGTCACCTCAAAGAAGCCCTTCCAAATCAATATGATTGCTATTTAGACTATAAATACAATAATGTAGCTACATTATTCATCTATAATTGATCGAGTACAATATTCTGGGGTATTTTTAGTGAAAATAGGGTACTGGGCATTGGTTCAGGAACCAATCCCCCATTTATAACAGTTTCTTATGGGAAAATTGGTTCCGAGTTACAACATTTTGACTAGAGACACGGTTTTCAGGAACCAATTGTGTCATAAGTCCGAGGACTGCCTGCATACAAAGATTGTATGCAAATGACGATCCTGACTAAGGGCAACCTATGGCTTCCACTCTATTTGAGGTATTGGGAGAAGACCAATGTTCTGATTAAGGGCAAAAGTTCACACAATTTTCTAAAGAACCTCAAGTATGCTCCAAGTCCCCAGAAAATTGAAGTTTGAAAATATTCCAAAGACAAGCAATTTAAAATGCTCTGCTAATCTCCACCCCGCCTAACTAGTGCAGATAGAGAACTGGTGAAATAGCTCTAGCTAGGCTGATTAACGTTTCATGATCAAAAGAAAAATGATGCTACTTGTCTATTCATGCCTCTATCGAGTTAGTGTTTTATGTGGACTTGATATTAGATAAGAGTAAAATGTTTTAGTGTTGGTAATCATCAGGGATTTGAAACACTGCTATGTTTTCTGGTTGGCGTTCTTGAAATGTTATTTTGCTAGGTTGTTGTGATGAATGTTCTGGCAGGAAGCATGGTACACACATTAAGAGTGGGTCTGAATGAAAATTGCACTTTTCATAACAGAGCTGTTTCTGCTGTGCCAAACACATACCTTACAGAGAATGCAGTGGCGAAGAGTTTTCCTAGCTCATAACTTGGACCATGTCATCCACTCGTGGCATCCCTACACTTGCTCCCCTTTCTTTAGCATCAAACTGCTTGCCTTCATGTTCAAGGCTCTCTACGACCCATCATCACCTCTCATTTGCTGTCAAGTTGCTTACTCCCACCTCTGATCAAACCAGGTTGCCATCCTTCATCACCCACTTGTTATAACTTTTTAAACACACACCTTCAAGCTTTTTCTTACACTGCTCCTCATGCTGGGGAGGAGCTCTCTATAAACATCTGCAAAGCTGCCTCCTCCCTCCTCCTCCAAATCCTACCTTAAAATTCCACTTTGCTGCAATACTTATAAAAAGTCCTTACTGATAGTGCCACAGGTGTAACTCCTTTTCCTGCTAACCATACTGTCCACCTCATTGATTACTTTTGCTTCATACTGGGCACATCTACATGAGATGCTACGTCACCACAGTGATGAGCTATGGCAATGTAGTTCATCACTACAGCAACATAGCATCAGCTGACATGAGCTGTGATGCTCATTGCTACTACACAGTAGGGTTGAAAAGGACTCGTGCAATGCCAGGACTGCACAGTACCATCTGTTGCTGCACAGTTGTGCACACACAGACGTGCCCCTTGTGTCTCATCATCTACTTGGGCTGTTCACAATGTGGGGTAAGGACAGTCTGTGCCATGTGCTACCTAGCACCATGGAGTCTCAGGTCCATGGCCAGGGCTCCAAGATGCTCTTTATTACAAATAATGAAGTATACAGATAATGCATACAGTTAGCCTGATAGATTTTATAGTCACTTTTCAGAGTAAAACTGTACTATGAAGCTGACTCAGAAGTAGCATTCCTTATAGCACTCCTTGACTAGGACTGAAGATGTGTCTCTTTTAAAAGTACAATAGATAAGGAAGAATCAAACTATGAAAGAGCAGCTTGGACAACAATAAAAGCAGTGAAACAACACAGTTATAAGTAACTGTGTAATCTGCCTTTTTATAAGTGATGGCATTTACTAACCTGTTTGGGTTTTTATTCACTTCTCCTTTGATGGTAACTGTGCGTCCAGGACCAAGTGCAGAATTAAGCCTTGCAAGGTAAGGAACTGCCTGAAAAGACAACCGCTGGGGATTATGAACTGTGGTTTTAACTAATGCATTACAATTAAGTATACACTGTTGGCACTTGTGCTGATTTTGCTGTTGCTGCTGGAAATCGAAGAATACATCTAAAGAAGTCTTTTGAATTTAGCCACATTTAATAGATTATATTTTATCAGTAACCATTAGGATGCTATATTTATAGCTTAGGCATGCTCATTCCAGTGTCCTGTTTATAGCTGAATAATTTGACTCAAAATCCACAAAGCTGTTCTGGCAGTGAACATATGGGGAGCAAGTTTTTAAAAAAAAATCTATTTGGGGCCTGGGGAAAGTGGAATTGGGGAATTTGTTCCTTAATCTTGTTTAGATCCTTTCACTCTGGTAACTCCAAACTTCTCATGCAAAGCTGGATTCAGCTTGGCTCACTGTTTGCAATGTACTATTTGACCCATTTACGAGAGACCAACATAGGACATTGCAGACACCAAATTCTTTGGGCTGACTTAGGTGCTCACCAAGCATGGTTATTCAGATACATGTGCATAAACCTACATGTATATGACCATCCATTCCCTGAAACAAAAGAGCTTCAGGTTTCAGTCATACTTCAGAATAAATATTATCCAAGTGTCTTATCCCACATTTGTTAAAAACAATTGCATAAAAATATATAGAATAACTTAAGTTCTCTTTCCTCCTGGCACCAGTATAAAATAGGGTATTTATCCAGTAAGGATAGATAATATTAGTTGGGTGCATCCGTTTTCAAAATGGAGTTATAAGAGGTTTTGGCTTTCTGTAGAAGCAACTGTCACCAGGCACAGAAAGAACCACCAGTCTTTGGTATGCATTAGTCAAATGAAAAAGAATCTGCAATGTCTTGTTTTGGAGGGGAAGGAATGAATAGATGAGATTTTATTAACTGACTAGATGCCAAGAAATTGTTACACACTGAAACCAGAGCACCAAGAATACCCAAGGTGAAGAAGAATTAGACTATAGTGAAGAGTTAGCTACAAACTCTCTAGAAAGTTTGCTGCAAATTATGGCTTCTTTCCTCTTCCCCCTAAAAACTGGCCTGGTTCATTCTCTGCACTTTTACAGGAAATTTCTAGGACTAGGATATAGACTTAAATGCAAAAAGTTTCTACAGTTTGACAGACGCCATTAAAGAATCAAGATTATGGTCCTCTCAGCAAATCTGCCCATTTTGTACCGAAGCAGTATTCTGTATTTCAGATTACAGGGTCCAATTCATGTTCAACAGATTAAATTTTATACTGCTAAAGTATTTTAATCAGCTGAAGTACATAATGTTAGTTGGACATGAAATACAAACACACTGACAATTCAGTGTGTTCTGCAAATGACCTAGAATCCAAGTTTCCCTTCCATTAAGTGCTCTGTAAGGAATACACCTACTTAAACAGGGAAATGAAAGCTGAATATTTATGAGCAAAGATGAGCCATGATCCAGGAGATGTCATCTCATCTTTTTTTTAATGATCCAGGTGTTTTCATTCTGACTTTTTGTGTTTGCTCTGTACATAGAGATACTTACAAATTGTGAGCCATCTGGCACTGCCCCCTACAAAAAACCCAAAAACAACGAAATTAACTTAAAACAATCAAAGAAGGTGGAGAGCACAGAACCACAAGATAACCATACGTACATTTTCTGTGTTTATCTTTGTTATTCCTAGAGACGATGGCTGAGAGCCTTGTAAAGACTGCAGAAAAAAGATATTTATAAATCACTGTTCACATATTAGTACTTTCACTCTAAAGTGAGTTTGCCAGAAATGTATTAGGCTCTGTATACAAAGGATTGGAGTTCTAAATCCTGACATCAAAACCTCATAAAAAACCCATCAGGCGGCCAGCTAATCGAACCCCTATTGTGCTATCTAATACACTTCCACTCTAGTTTAGACCCCTACTTGACAGACATGGACTGGTCTTTCTGCATTGCTTTTCAGCAGCTTTTCATGCAGATCTTCACTGCACTATTGATGGGACTTGGAAGGCATCTTTTATGGAGCAATGATGACAACGATACAAGGCCCAGGGAGACATGATCCTAACAAGCCTTTTGCAGTAGATCAGTGATTCTCAACCACAGTGCTGCAGCATCCTGGGGTGCCTGAGATCCTTTTAGGGGTGAACAGGGTGCCATGCAAGATTAGCACTGTTAGGTGTTCCAATGCCATCATATGATTCACAAGATAAATCCAGAGATTTCAAATAGGAATCCAATGTCAAAAAATTTGACCTGTTTTGGTCTTCCTGAGCACTTTGCAATAGAACTGCTCAATTATTTTTCCTTAGTCAAAAAAACAAGTGAAACCTAAGAGCTGACATTTTCCAACAGGTGCCTCGAGTCAAAAAAAGGTTAATAACCATGGCACTAAGTAATTTGCATGGTATGTAACCTGAACACTGAATCAAGGTTTGGTCACATTGGCCTTGCCACTTCTAGCACCCTCTGGGTCATGGCAGGTCGTGTCTTCCACAAAGTACAACCCTGTTCCTTCCTCCTCAAAACAGAACTGAAGGGAAATGGGTAGCACAGAAAGTGAAATCAATTAGCAGCTAGCATTAAAACAGAGACTAAAACTGATACTAGAGCAGAAAAATTGTATTTACACAATCCTTTCCCTCCATGATTAACCCACGTCCTTATGCATTTTTGCCTTAAGGAACAGTAACATGTTAATCACTGAAGCCTACTTGCAGCATCGGTTTCCCAAACCTGAAACCTATTCTGCTTCAAGTCAACTTACAGTCCTGACATATGGTGTCAGAGCCATATGAATACTAGGATGTATATCTACAAATATGCTGTACAAATAAGAGTTTGGTGGACACCTCTTTAGAATTCAGTCTCTACTGCGTCCAGGCCTATGTCTACCACCCTTCAACAATCCTCATGACATTATAGACCTGATTTGGCAGAAAACAAGGAATATTTAGGTTTTGGTTATTAGGCATAAAGCCAGGAAGTTCTCACATGAAAACCAGCTAGGTATTCCAAGAATTTTACTGGACAGACAGACAGAGGGGCATGCCAAGCGAGAAAGAAAGAGACTAATTATATGCACAATAGCAATCCCTCTGGTTGTTCCTCCTCCCTGGTGGTGTTGCACTGATTGCCACTGTCTGCAAAGGAGTAAAGGTTAGTTTCCTTGCCACTGTCCACTGTGGCAAGCTTGATTCCCTCAGGCTGAGGCAGAAAGGGGAGAGGGAGGATGCTGCAGGGGATCTGGCAAGCTGCTTCAGAGCGGGCTCATTTGACTTACTCCAGAAGAGAAGCTCGCCACTTTGAGCTGCGCTTATGGTAAGGGGAATGAAGAGAAGGCTGCCACTGCCCCCCTTGTACCTGGAGAGTCTGTGGATTTTTCCTGTCTCCTCTATGAGATGAGAAGATCTTATCTCTGTACAGGAAAGAGAGGAGCAGTTCCCTCACGCTAGCTCACTTTCTTCAGGAGATCTAGCTGCTGACGGAAACGCAAACTGTGCATCTAGCCTCTGAACATCACAGCCAAACCAAATGGCTGTTCAAAGCACCCAGAAAGCTGATTTTCACCACCTGGTTAGGGTCATGTAGAAAAAAGCTTGGCACAAAGGGAACTCAAAGGCTGCCTTGGAGCATGTCCACCCTGCATAATGCATTGTTGCATTCAGTAATTTCAGGAGCCGAATCATTGCAAATGCTTGCATTGTCCCATGTAGCTATACCCTTTGCACACGTTTGAAAGTAGTGTGTTCTGGGAATGATCTTCCATGAACTTCAAAATGATACAAACAGTAGAGAAAGGTTCCATTCTGTCCTCAAGGGATAAGTTACATTTGCCATAGTCTACATCATGAAAGCTGTTTGCATCTCTCCCATAAGTTTTGTATGCTCCAACACAAAAGGATTCAAACACTGATATCAATCCACATGTGAACAACAAGCCTAAAGACACCTCAGGTTTGCACTGTACAACCCTATTTCCCCAACTTTTTCAGAACCACCAAAAAAAAAAAATCCCTGCATGAATATTTTTTCTTTTATGTGACTACAAAATGAAGGGGCATTGTTGTAGAAGTGTCAGGAGATGTTGCAGGGGTGTACTTGGTAGCCATGCTGGTTTGAGACAAAAAGACATACAAAAAACTAGAACTCTTGGTTCCAAAATGATACTTTTTATTAGACCAACTGGAAAATGGCAAGAAAATTGTCCTTTTCTGCAAACTTTCGAGATCAAAGTCCCTTTGTCAGGCTCTGGGAAAAGTGTAGATGGCACAAGATTGTAAAAAACCCCCATAAGTAGAAAATAAATTTCATTTTTATGAAGTTTATTTTTATGAGTGTAGGATATGCTGCTACACTCTGGTACTGGAGCTTATATTATCCTTTATGACTTCAATTTCATTATTAATGTCTTCTACTTTACAAAATGCTATACTGAAGTAAAAGACAACAATAAACTAAGCAATTTAACAGCTTACCTTGTTGGAAACAAACTCTATAATTTCAATCTGCACTTTGCCATATATTCCAACTGTGTCTATTTTCTCAAGGTTGATTCTGTGTTTGTACAGAAGCAAGTGTTTTCCATTTACAGCCACCTGAAAAGGCATCATGACAGTTTTCTAATTTTTTAAATAATACACTCACACACACAGCCTCCCGCCACATTCTGATTGTCAACACACCACATGTCAGCAAATGAAGGATACTTAAACCTACTTAGATCTACATACATTTAATTTCAGTCTGACAGAGCTAGACCAACACACATTTTCCTATTTAGCATCTTCTTTAAACAGAAGGAGAACACTGTCCAGCACTCCTGTATGCAGGAAGTTTGGTGCAAGACTACCCTTTCTTACAAATAGAGATGAATAAAGCAGCAGCTAGTATGGGCAGGAAGATATATGTATGTATGATATGTATGTATGAAGACGTATGTGTGCTTACTCTTACAGTTTTGAAGGTACAAGTATATAAAACTTAGGCCTTGGACCATGTACAGCATGATGAAGTGCCTCAGCACTTTGTAGCACTACAGAAATTAAAATGCTTTAGGGCAGGGGTGGCCAACCCGCAGCTCCAGACTCCAAAACTTCCGAGTCCAAACTGAGTAATGTGCTCGCTGAGAGCAGTCGCATCATGCAACGTAACAGCTATGAAAACTGGTCACCGTGTGCTTGTGCAAAGATTCAAGGAGATGCATATTAACTTCTGAAGAGCCGCATGTGGCTCTGGAGCTGCAGGCTGGCCACCCCTGAACTAGGGACTGTATCCACATTCAGAGCCCCCTGGCTGGAGCACAGCAAGGTCACCACAAACAGGTGCTCTCTAGCCAATAAGGGACTGCTCCTTTGCTCTCCCAACTCCCACACCCAATCACTATCACCCTATCAGCCCCCCATGGAGGGCAACATGTGGTCCGAATGGCACCAGGACATCCCTAGGAGAGCCACTGTTGCCCCAGTCCCCCAAATGCAGCAGCAGCTGGTTTCTCTGCCACTGCGGCTGCTGAGGCTCCAGCTGTCCGTGAGGTCCCACCAGCAGCAGTGGCAGGATTCTTTGCTCCTGTTGCCACTGGGGCTCCAACCTGTCGCTGCTGCCCCAACAGGAGCAGCATCCTTTTCTGTCATTACCAGAAGCACCAGTAATCCTGTTGTGGTGTCAGAAAGGAGAGAGAAGGAGAGAAGATTGACTATGGATGCTGAGGGACTAGGAGACTTGCCAGTAATGCCACATTATGGACCAAAATTATTTAGTGCCCATTCGATGAGTCCATTCTATGATCTCTCTTTGTACGTACAGCATAAGTAAGCATAGTCAGTGCTCCTACATACTGTCATGCCCACAAAAACAGCCATGCTGCCGATGAATCTATTTGCAACTCACCTGGAATTTATCCTTCAAAACCATAAAGACAATCTTGAATGATTTGCCTTTTTGAAAAGGCATCTCATAAGTGATCTCTTCTGAACCCCATTTTTCCCTCTGCAATGTATTACAGACAATACAGCCAGATCTTTTGAAGCGGGGATTAAAGTGAAAGGCCACATCAGCACGAGGTTTTACACTACTGCCACACTGGAGGTCCACCTGGAACCTGGTCATAAGACAAAACACAATTGGTTCAGTTCTTCCAGAACGTGACCTCAGAGTTTCAAACATCTAATTAAGTTCTGACCTTAGTTTAAAGAGAGAGTTTTGCATTAAACCCTGATACACGGGGTGGGGGTATAACAAGAAATGAAAGTAAAAAGATTAGAATGTTTATGTAACAGGGAGTACCATACTGACTCGAATACAAGACAAGGTTTTTTCCTCCTAAGTAGCATGGGGAATCAAGCCCCTCATCTCATATTTGCATACAAGGATACCTCATTAAATACATTACTTATCATTAAAGTGCTGCCAACAGCATCATGTGCTCAGTAACAGAAACCAACTATGAAGTTAATTAAATGCAGTCGAGCATGACTAGGAACACACAGCCCATATTGGGCAAACATGCTGATGGGAGTCTTTTTTTTTTTTTTTTTTTTTTTTTAAAGACCAAAGGAAAAAACAAAAAACCAGAAGAAGGGCAAGTGTTCCCTCCACAGGGAACTGGCACCAGAGCTGAAGGTACTGACATACAAGGCTGGCACCAGGAGGGCCAGAGCCACTGCCAGAAATGCTACATTTGTTATGCTGATGGAAACCTTTACCACAAGGACAGTTTAGCCCATCTGAATAAGAAATGTGGTAGTGCCCCTTGCGTGCAATTTCCCTCAACGCTGACTTTTTCCAAGTCATGTGAGCCACTACACTGCATATATTTCAACTTCCTCTTTACTCCTACAGCTATCCCATTTCCAACAATTCCTGTTTCTTCATGATCCTTAAATGCCTACCAAACATCACCAAATGAGGCCCCAAACAGTTCAACCAGAATCCCTCTGTCACCCCCTCTCTCAGCCTTGCACATATGATTAACGTGTTCCTGCCCTCCAAGAGGTGGAGCTGGACCAGACTGTCCCATGCCTCATCTGCACATACATTTTTGGAGGATACCAGGACTCATGACAAGCACACCCAGTTTGTCATGGCTGAAGGGCTAATTAGCACGTGGATCCTTTTTGGGGGCAGAGGGGGTGAGGGAGCAGTATCTGGTGTACCCACACATACAGGCAGTGCTGAGCTATGGGGTCTTCATGGCTTGAAATGCTGTTGACTCTGCTGGGGCCCAACCCAATGAGCTACATGGTAAATCATAAGGTTTTTTTTACTTTGGACTAATACTATGCATAGTTTGTAAGCTATAAAATCAGGTACAAAAGCACTGCTTAAAAGTGTGTACCTGTGCTAAAACTTGCAGCATTTTCAAACAGGTCAAACACATCAATTCTGGATGAGTTAATTAAGTCTATGAGTACCATATGCAAATGACTACAGGTATGCTTATTTCAAGGCCAGTGTTTTCAAATTTGCCCCTCACTTCCCTTTTCCTGGCGGAGCAGGGTCTAAGAGTAAGGAAAGAAATGGGGAAGAAGCTGCAGGGAAGCAGAGGGTAAGGAGGCTAACCTGATCCCCCAGCTTTATTTTCCCTGCCATAACAGTGAGAGTGGGACAAATTTAAGGCAAACCTCCAATAATTAGATTCTATACCTGGAAAATTATAACTAATTTATAAATTTTTCCGTATGTAGAATCTACCTGTTGGGGAGGTCGTCTTACATTGAGGGATGTCTTGTATTTGAGTAAATACAGTATTAAGATACAGCTGGGTTTTTGGTTGTAGCCATGTTGGTCTAAGGCAGGCAAGGATCTTTGGGTAGATGTGATATCTTAAGTTCTTTGCAAGCTTTTGCATGCAGTCACCCTTCATCAGGCATAGGGAGTCTCTGCTTTGCCATGCTAAGATACAAAAAGTCAAAATTTGTTTTGAGGGCAGAAGGAAAGAAAAGGGGGAAAATAATTGTGTCTTTGAAAGTCTCCCCTTTAATTAATTTATGAGCATCAGAACAATGGTCAATCACCAGAGAATCTGAGCACCTCATATACACTTCAACCATCTTTACAATTGTCCTTCCTCCACTCATCATGGGGGCTCTGGCTCCTCCACCCTTCCCCTCCATCCCTTTGTTGTATAGAGGATAGAATCCCAGGTCTTCTGCTTCCCAGCATTATACCAGATCAGACTTCCTCCTCTCATTTGAGAACCAGTTTCTTCAAGTAGCACTTATTAAATATTATAATTTTACCATTAATTAGAAGGTTCTTGGATACAAGAAGCTACATGTATCAAATGGGAAACAGATATAAGGAGCAAGAGGACTGAGCAAAGATTGGCTCATTCTATTTAAATCTCACTCAGAAACTTCAATTTACCCCTTAGCTTCCCATTAACTCTCTGGGCAACACCCCATGCTGCTAGTCTACAATGATCAAAAGGCACAAAAATCAGTCTTTCTGCCTGCCATATTCTAATTTTTTAATTCAAATTAAAAGGCACAGAGATTTTATCCCTTTGAAAGATGATATGGGTTAATTTTTCAAGACTGAAAGAACTTCCCTATTAAAGCTTTCTTTCCAAAGATTTCAACCATTTTCAGTCATTCACACAAGTTAGGAGGTCTGTGCCCACTTAAAACAATGAGTCTCTCCACTGATTATAATAGATCATAAGTTCACAAAGCCCTGCCTTTACCGTAGAAAAATGAAGACATTTCCAAAGACCGTATGTTCCACAAGTGATGAAAAGCCATTTAAGGTTTGTTTAAGACCCCTCCTTCAAAGCTGATATTATGACTTCTTGAACAATAAATAGCTTTGTCACTACCTGTCAGCATCATCAGGAATGCTTCCACGCATCACAATGAGTTCTCCAGGAAGAAGACCGCTAAGGATACTCCCAACATATGGAATGACCTATGAGAAGGTGGGCAAAAATCAAAATATTCAAAAATAAGGTTTTGGGACATCCAAGCTAAAGACAATAAAAACAAAATGAATGGAGCAAAAAATCCAGGTCTCACTCATGAGTACAGCAAGGTTCTCTCCAGTCAGCAGTTGAAGCAGTTCTAGGTCTCACAACAGAAAATATGAACTTGAAAAGTTTTCATCTAAGCTGAAAAAACAGTTTTTATTGCAAGTTTTCAACTTTGCAAAACTCATTCTTGGCACAAGGGAGTTTAGGTAAATCCTTAAAAACTTCCTCAGTAGAGGAGAAAAGGGAAAAAACAACAACATTTCTCCTTCGGATTATAAGACGGTAAGAGTTTCAAGGGAACATTTCCAATGGCCAAGTAGTTATTGACCCTGCAGGAAAGAGACGGCAAGAGACCACACCCTTTGCACAAGACATTTGCTGATAAATCACAATAGTGGGAGAGAGAAAGAAAAACTGCCACCCATAAAAGACTGGAATTTGCAACTAAACGCTAGAGTATCGCCCAGCGCGTATTAGCACGGCAGACTAGGGCTGCCATTGCAGGAGGCTTGCTCCATTATAAACTGCAGCATGCTAAGTAAAGTCTTCAGGGATTTCAGCTGCTGAAAACTACCTACAAACCGCAATCTTCCAAGAGGCTTAAACTAGGCCAGGTTCTGTGTCCCCTCCTCCCCTCAAAGGACAAAAATACATACACCTGACACACAGTCCACTTCTTGCCAGGTCTGATTCCCTGCTTTGGAACGTGGGGGGTGCCAAAACATTTCCAATAAGAGGTTGCCAGACTTCACCTTGACAAAACTTCTTCCTTTTACTGAATTCTCTGAAATGGCTGAACTACATAAGCTGAAGTTAAAACGGAAAGGACCTAAAGCAAACGTTCAGTTTTTAAAAACTTAGCCAAATTCTAATTTTTTCAATGTGAAATTGTAAGCCACTTAAAACAGAGCCTTGATAAAAGGTGTCTGATGCTCCTAATTTTAATAGGTGCTACCACCCACCCTAGTCTACAACATAGACTCCCCAACGTGCCCTCTAAAGTTAAGGCCAACACTAGCTTCCCATTATATGCCCTCTTTTCAGCTTCCTCGTAAGTTAACCAATTAACCAAGACAACCAAGTAAAACTAATTAATCAATATACCCAGTAAGATAGACAAGAGATATACACCGTCATTCTACAAGCCAAAAAGTACATCTCTGACCCCCAAACGCAGCACTTGGCTAAGCACTCAACTTGCTTAAGGTTCACATTAGTACTGAAATGAGCCAATACAGCTACTCCTTGCTTAACGTCGTAGTTACGTTCTTGAAAATCGGACTTTAGCGAAACAACGTTAAGCGAATCCAGTTACGTCACAGTAGTTACCTACTAGCAGGCGGCAGCCAAACAACATTATAACCAAACATAGCGCGACTTTAAACAAGCACGTTCTCTAATAGACCAGTGACATAATAACGAAACAACGTTAACCGGGACAAAGTTAAGTGAGGAGTAACCTGTACCATCAAAACCCAGCAAGGCATACCATACTGCAGATTTGAGAGTGCTTTTCCCTCATTCTGAATGTGCTGGGAGAACACTGATCTCATGGACTCTCCGTAACTCAGGAACTATTCTGTAGGCAGCAGAGGTTTTTCTTCAGAGACATGAGAAATTTGGAGGTTTCTCAATCTTCTCATTGTGTGAAGAACACACCAAAAGGCTTTGCTGACATGACACTACAGTGTTTCTTGATGGACACCACTATCCATCTACTAAAGGAGAAGCTATTGAATTGATAGGGAGTTACCGGGTTACGGACTGCATTCTCCAGGTTGTCCAAGGACATCATCTTCCTTCCTCTAGTTCAGATCTGCTGAAGTCTGTCAGCTTCAAGACCAGCGATGACTTTTGAATATATTTGAAAGCTTGGACAGTTTTGATGGCACTCAAGTAGGATTTTCTTTGGAAAACAACAGTTAGCATTTAATTAAAAATCTTGTGTTAAAACAGTAGCTTTCAAAATATTAAGCCCTCAAGCTTCTTGCATGCTATTGAAAATTTCTTATGAGGGATATCTTTGTTTATATGTTTGGGAGTTTAAAGGTATGAAAATTAAGGGTTCAGTGGTATTAACAAGGCACAACCCTTAGTAAGGGGCAGTGTGTGCAGCTACAGAGTTTTACCAGGAGCTTTAGGAACATATTTACCTATTGAGATGCAATATTGCCTAAACTACCTGCTGTACATGGGAACATGGACAATGCCCTCTCTGTTTGGTCCAGACTTCTCTGGAGTTTAGCCCTGCCCTTGCACAGGTGAGCAAGAGGGAAATGTTCCTTCTTGTGTGAAAGGGACAAACAAAAATTGGTCCCAAAAGAGGAAGACATCAGGATAGATATGCACCTTTATATTATAACTAAATAAGATAGACAGCAAGCAAAATAAGAAAGACAACTAATTTGTTTTCTACTTTCCTCTCCCTCCTCCCCTACCCACCCATTCCTAAATCTTTCCAGGGAGAAAAGTCTGAAGGCTGTATTTCTTACTTTCTCTTGAGGGTTAAAAGATGGTTGCTCTCTCTTACGGGTTGTTTTACCTTTTGATGAGCAGTGATTGCAGCTACAAAGCAAAATCTGTTTTCTAGCAGTCTCCTTCAGTATATACAGTCTCCAGTATTAGCAAACAGCTGGTAGACTGTAATCCACAGAATTACTGAATAGTCAGCTACGAACAGAAATGAAACTACTGGTTCCCCGTTACAGCTACCCCTCCCTTCTTCACAATGGCATCCTGCAGTGGCCAAAATTCAGTACCCAAATGAAAGAAAGCCAAACTGCTTGCAGAATACCTTATGCAGACACACAAAACTTCATGTATTAACAGGAATTACTTATTCCTATTAATAGGGTCGGCTGGTGCTTTTAATCCACCCAATTCAAAAGGAGTTTACAGTAGGGCAAACTTCATTACCCTCAGTTTTCCCATCTCTAAAGATGCTGTTCATTCTGGGCCTCATTCCCAATAGTACAGAGAAGGCCAAAAGAACCAGAAGGAAAACCTGGATCTTCTGACTGCCAGTCTGACAGCTATCAGCTAGGCTATGCTGCCTCCCATGATCTGAGACAGCAATCTAGACTTCACTGAAAGAGGACGGTAGGACTCTGGAAAACAAAACAGCTGGAGAACTCTTATGACCTGGGCACAAAGTGCATAAACCTGGCGCAGTCTAAATCTTGGCAGGGCAGCCAACAGCAATGCAGGGGGATGGTGCCACTGGCAAGGCACAGAGAGACAGCAGCAATGTAGACCTTCACAACTGGAGACAAGAGAATGATTAAGAACTACGGGATCTTGCTTATGGGCTTGGGAGAGACATGACTAGCAATATTTGTAACACTAATCCCTCCAGGTAGCAGTGCTGCTGCTTTGCGATTACCAATTCTAACTGTAGGGCAGTGATACAACTCTGGGGTTTTACAAGACTGCAAGGTACAGATTTCTGGAAAAGGACTGCAGTAAAATGCTGTTGGAATTATCTAACTGCATAACAGTTCTTGCAGCAGACAATAAACACAAGCGCCCTAGGCGTTTCCATCACCTTCTAGGAAATGTAGGGGCTGCTGTCAGTTTAAAACCAAGAAGTGCTGGGTTTGTTAATATTAAAGTAGTCAAGTGAAACTTCTCCCTCCCCTCCTTTTTTAAAAACTAATCTCACTGAAGTTTGGCTTGGTGGGAGGGCGGGGGGTGGATATTTAATATGAATATAATGTAGATATACGGTCTGTAACATAAGCACCTCAAGACTGTGCCAGCAATCAGAACTAGAAAATACAAACCGATTCACTTAAAATATCCGTTAACAGATCAGAGACATTTTTAAACACAGGGAAGGGCAGGATTTTAACCTTACGGTGTCCTTGCACTCCTGTTCTTATTTCTTTTAATCGCTTCCCTGGAATGAATCAACCTTAGTTTCAGCATCTAAAAACAGCTACTTCTATTATTTGTTTTTATTCCTTTTTCTTTCTAAGGGGATGCTGTCCACCTAGATATACTCTGGTTTTTCATTTAACTTACCTTTGTAACTAACAACCCCTTGACAGATTCAAGCTGAAGTCTGACTGCAAATCAAGTATGTCTGTTCCCATTCCCGCCACTTGTGTTGGATTAATGCAGCTGGTCCCCCTGCTCATGCAGGGAAAATGGTTCCTCCATTTCCTGGTTTCTCTTTGCACTAACACAGTGACATCAGCAGGGATGCAGGGCTCAGACTGCCTCCACTAGCATTACCCTCCCCACTCCTTAAAGGAGCAGCTCCTGTTCAGCTCCCTCACTCATGCCTCCTTTTATTTCTTGCTGTTGCATGCCCATCTCTTTGTAGCTTACTGTTCAGCCCAGTCCTCAGATACAATTGAATTTTGTCCATCAGGACAGCTGTGAGGTTTTAATCATGGCAACACGGTGATCCTGGGGAAAGTGGCACTTCCTTCACCTTGATACAAACTCTCCGTGCCACTTGCGGGGCCGGACACAGGCATGGATGAACCAGGTGGCCACCCAAGGCCCAGACAGAAAGGAGGCCCGACAATTAAACAAAATGCAAAAAAATAAATAAATAAATAAAAAAGCACTCTCTCTGGCAAAGTGGGGCCCAATACTAAAAGTTCGCCCAGGGCCACCAGAAGTCTAGGTACAGCACTGGCCATTTGGCCTCTAACTTGGGGCCCAGCCTATCGCAGGTGCTTGTAGCATGGTGATGGATGAGCTTCAGATCCACCCTACAACTGGTTCCTGCTCTGTCATTCCACAAAAATACGAGTCAGGATTGTCATTTAGCATGACATTCACCACCGAGCAGGGATGGGTCCACTGCTACGTGAAACTGTGACGAGGCCTGCTAAGTAAGCTCCTTCTCCTGGGATAAGAAAAGGACTCCAATATCAGCAGAAGGAGGAGAGGTCCTAGGATGAGTGGCAGATTGCTCTCCCACACAAGCCCTACCTCAGTGGTCCAAAACGCCTTTCCCTCACACACCCAATCCCAAACACCTCTGAACAGGCTCACAAAGCAAAAATTTGAGGTTGAACATTTCCTTCCCATGTTGAGTCCCCCCATCCTAGCATTTTGTTATTGTCCCCTTATTCCCTAGTCCCATCACACCTTTGCCAAGTGCCTGCTTCTCTGCTTACATGGACTTGGGGTCTACTAGATGCTCCTACACAGACAGGGCAAAGGGCAGAGCAGTGCCCCAGGTGTTGTGGGGCACAAAAGTAGCCACTGTCACTGTGGCAGCTGATTGTACTACCACAAACCACACAGCACAGGCTGACGGTGTTCTGGGCATCAGCAGCTCGGCTGGGCATAGACCTGCCCTGCTACCCTTCTGCTAGCGTGACCACCTTTACACAATGCAAAAGCAGGACACATGCCCCTCACCGCCCCCTAGACAAGCTGCCTATAGCTCCATCCTGACCCCTGGCTGGGCCTCGCGGCTGTGCATTCCCACCCCAGCCCCAGGCCCAATGCACCACCCCAGCTGGGCAGTGACCCCAGCTGCCAATCCTACACCTCAAACTACCCTCCCATCCCCCCTGCATTGCCAATGCCACCCCCCACAATAGACTTATTTGCAGGTAGCTGGGGGAGCTGCTCTCTGCCGCTGCCTGGGCTGTATTGCTAGCCATGTTCATGTGTGTGCATGCACACATGCATGTGGCACCCCCTGCATCCCACTCCCCCAGTCCCAAGCAGCCCCTTGCAGGCTGACACTCTGCCAGTTTCTGCAGTTTTCTCACAGCAAACAGAAAACCCCGATCCCTGAACATGGTACTGGGAATCCAGGACAAATGCTGTCTCAGGCTGAATGTTTCTGGGACCAGGACTTGATGTTTAAATTTAGGGGCTGTCTTGCCCAACTAGAGATGGGTGGTCACCCTATGCTCTGCACACAGCTTGCCCCTTTGGGACTATTCACTCATCTTTGTTTCTCTAGTTAACCAGACCCATGATAGTGCAAGCAGCATGTTGTCTACACAAGACTATGTCTGGGACACAAGCCGTACACCAATATACCTTTCTGAAATTCTGTTCTGTGCTTGCTCACTAGTACTCTTAGTAACTGTGGAAGTAAGAGACTACCTCATTGAACTACATCCAACCTGTTATGGTCCAGCAGAAGGTTGTTATTCTCACAGCTGCTAAGATTGCAGCTGCACAGTAAGACTAACACTGTGGGGTCTCAGCAGAAGCTTTGCCTTGCCCCAGATGATACTTGTCAGCCCTGAGCACCAGCTGAGAACCTGTGACCTCCCCTACTGTTCACTGAAGCCTGGGTTATATTATAACTCTAAGCTGGATAACTCATGAGCCCAAACAGTTACCACACAGTTGCCATGGTCAACATGTGCCCCTGTCCTGCAGTCAGGAGTGGCTCAGGAAATTAAGAGTCTCTTGAGTTTGTGGTATTGCCCTGACCTGAATGCCTGCATGATATTTTGGACTGAATAGGAGAAAATAATATGGTTTTAATAATACAGTAAAAATAAAAAGAATAGGGAAAACACACCTATTCATTTATGCCTCCCCTGCTCCTCCCTGGGGAGCAACACATGCAGGTACAGTTTGCAGCATTGATGGATCCAATCCTTGACTGGCCTTGGTAAGAACAGAAGATTGGGCATTTATTTAAGCCAGCAGTTCCGAACCTTGGGTTGCAACCCAAATGAGGGTCGCGGGGGCAATGCCAGGGGTGCCATAAAGAAAGGACAAGCCATGCCACATGCCAGGAGCTCCCCCGCCCCTGCCCCTGCGCCACCACTGCTACACTCCATTCTCAGCAGCGGGTCCTAGCAAAAAAGGGTTGGGAACCACTGATCTAAGCATAGTGCCCTGCAGCCATGTTCTGCTAACATCAGTTTACTGGTTCCTAGCTCCTGGTGACAGTCTCAGGAGTGGCATCTGGCTTTCCCTCATTTCTTTCCTACCAAGTTTTCTTTCTAGGCTTTGGTTCCATCTCAGCTCAGCCTTCCTTTTATTCCTTATGGGTTCAATCTTTTATCCAGTAACTAAACAGAATATGCAATTCAAAAAAGTATGGACCAAATACTGAAAACATACTGTGGTGAAACTATTTCCACCAGGAAGCTACACTTGCTGCATAGAAGACAACACAAAAAAGACATTCAAAATACATGAAAAGTGGAGATTAAAAAAAAAAATCACAACATAGAAGCACCCTGAAGTAGTAAATTCAAGAACCAGTC
Source organism: Alligator sinensis (assembly GCF_000455745.1). Lineage (NCBI taxonomy): Eukaryota > Metazoa > Chordata > Crocodylia > Alligatoridae > Alligator > Alligator sinensis. Next base: position 2,197,699 of record NW_005841854.1, on the reverse strand, counting down.
CCTCTGTCTTTTACCCGAAGTCCTCCCAATTGACTTTTTCCTAGCCTAAGCAGGGATCTGTTCTAGTAGTAAAAATTACAACCTCTTTACTTACCATGCTGTACCAGAAGTCAGCTTACAAAGGTTGCATACACACATTCAAGTAATCTGGGAGAATTCCCCTGGTAGAAAGACTTAGCTGGAGACACCTGAACAGATATTCAAACCCTGAACCCTTGAACAGTAGAGAGTTTGCAGTGTTGATGCTGCACAGCCAGGGGGATCCTGTGTACACATCTCAGCATGCTCTGAAGGCTTCCTTAGTCTGCCAGGAGACAAAACAGTAGCAGTACATGGGGCATCCCTGATTGGCTAACCTAGCCTGCTCAAAGTGAGTCTGTTTCCCAGCAACACAATGTTGGATTGCAAAGGGGGCGTGTTTTGCAACCTGCTTGGCTGCAGCAGCAGAGTGTACCAAGTGACACACTGTCCCCTGGGGGGGGGGGGAAGAAATGCCCCCGGGGGGGGGGGGGAAGCAAAGCACCCTGGGATGCTGGAGGTAGGGTTGCCACTGACACATCCCCAGAATATAAGACATCCCCTTGGTGAGGGGTGGGACCACTGGCCCCTTTGGCCAATCAGTGGTAAGTGGCAGGACAACTGCCTCAGCCAATCAGCAGCAAGGGGTAGGGCCACTGGGATCCTTCACCTCCCTCTATCCCTGGCTAGTTCCAAAACCTACTCCTCCTAGCTGTGCACTGCCCTACTTCTAGGCACAACCAATAGAATCACAAGGACAAATGCTTGACATGTATCTCCACCGATGAACTGAAAAAGCAGGAGTTTTTGCAATCTGTTCCTCATTCAGAAATGCATAGGAGACAAAGGGTTTAAAAACAGGACAGTCTGATATAAGAATGGTCACCCCAGCTGGAGATCAATTCGGTGGCTTCTCAGAAGAAAATGCATATGAACATTCACTTTCCCAGGAGAAACTCTGTTGGGAGCAATTTGACCCTGGTTGTTCCCAGGTTATTTTTGTCCTGGAGTGTCCATTTTTGCTCCAAGAGAAAAATCCTAAATATCTGTATGCTTGTAGTTTCTCCTGAGAGGGCAGGAGAAAATGATTGTCTGTATGTGGCCAAAAACATGCATGTTCTTGAATATACTTCCTGCAGACAGACGTAGAAAGATGGCTGCTGATTAGGTATTACTTTTTTACGTTACTAAGGTAAGAGGCTCAGAAAAGTTACTTTACTTTGAAAACTAACCTTTTATTCTTAAAAGGTGACCAGCAGCAGGCTGGGCATCCATCCCAGCATCATACTGCTTTCTTCATGCTATTTCTAACTCCTGAAGGGAGATTTTATTTCAGAAACTAGGGATGTCATTGTCAGCACTCTATCCAGTTTGAGGAGTTAGAGGAGACGTTGTGCATTTTGCCTACTCATCTTCTCTGGGTTCATGTAGCTAAATAAGGAGCTTCATTACATATTCTGTACCTTGTTATCAGCACTGTACCTAGACTCCTGGTGGCCCCAGGCAAACTTTTAGTATCAGGTCCCCCTTCACCAGAGATAATAATAATAATTTTTAAATTACCATTTTGGGCCCTCTTTCTGTCTGGCCCCGGGCGGCCTCTTGGTTCGCCCAGGCCTGTGTCTGGCCCTGCTTGTTATGGGATATAGTTGTTGCATTCCATACTATTTACATGAAAAAAGAGAACAGTGATGCTTGGCATAGGTATATTGCAATGTTTGATGCATTTGGCTCCTTCCCATGAGAGATGTCATGTGTCTAATTTGTTACAGTTGCAGAACGGAAGTGGTGAAGTGGCCATGGGTTCATAAGGAGAAAGCATAAGACAAGCTTAGGGAGACAAAGCCTGGCTATGAAGATTTTAATTTGGAAAATTAGAACTGAGTAGATGAATTGTGGTTCATTTGGTGCAGACAGAAAAAAAGAACTTTAACTTACTTGAGCAATTAATTTTTTTAGTCACTGTTTACCTGGTAAGAGACTATAGTATGTAGTTTTTTCCACAGTCCTGTGAGTATTTTGATTAAGATGCCAATTATATTTCTGAAGCAACAGTAGCTGCAAAAAAATACCGTTATCATGGTATAATTCACAGAACCTGAAACTACATGTTAACTACGCATCCATTACAAAGCCATGTTGAGATACCGATCTCCCCAGCAACAACAATAGAAATACAAGAGGTGAAAGATCCAAAAAGCATACTCTGAAAACATGCTTTTTAATAGGGGTAGGAGAAGACTCAGACAGAAGATCATGGAGGCTTCAAACTTTGACATCCAGCTGAGCTGAAATAGCAAGTAAATTGTACTTCTTCCTCCCTGGCTGTTTATATCACTGAAAAAAATGTGGCTTAGATGACTACATTAAGCTAGGACTTTTGCTATTGCTTTCTTAAAATATTGGGATAGCTTGTGTGACAGGCTGGCTGGTAATGACTTAGCCCAGGGGTTTTGAAAGGGCAAAAGATGATTGGAGGACTTGGGATTCCCTTTCCTCACCAATCTGGTAATGATTTGGCCCAGGGGTTTTGAAGGGGTAAAAGAATTGGAGGACTTGGGATTCCCTTTCCTCACCAATCAGGCCCCAGAGACTCAACCTCCAGGTCCCCTGATTGGCCCTGTGGGTCACCTGGAGGGGGATAAAAGGGGCAGCGGGGCTAACTCAAGGGAGACCAGCGAGGGACCACAAGGAAGGAGCTTCAAGGAGCTGGCAAGAGCTGAGCCAGCGGGGCAGGAGCAGTTGCCCCAGAAGAGCCTGAAGGAGTAGGACCTGCAGGCAGCACTGGGGTCCTCAGCAGTGCAGTATGCAGCTGGCAGGAGAGGCTCCCCGCTGGGCTCCAGCATCCCCTATGAGAGGCTGTGGCCAGCAGGAAAGGGTCTCCAGCTCCAGCAAGATCTGAGCAGCAACGTGAGAGGTTCCCAGCTCTGCTTCCAGCTCCTTCAATCAGAGCCCAGGCAGCTCGACGTGAGGCTGGGGCTTCAGGAAAGTCAAGACCCCTCGCAGCTGGGAGCAGTACCAGCACTGGTGTGGCAGACTTTCTGCCTACCATGTGGGAGATCCGCGTTCAAGTCCCAGCTTTAGTGACTTGGGGTGAGTGAGCCAAGGAGAAATTCCTCTTGCAGTGGGAAGGGGCCATTGTGTTTTCCCCCTTTCTCCCCCTCCAGGTACCTAGGCCCTATATTCCTTGTAATTTGATATTTTGTACCTTTTGTATTTCCAGTAATACCAACCAGTGGTGTTTGTTCTGCTGTTTGTGTTTTACATTTTGGTGAACCCTGTCTTTTGACAACTGGATGAATATGTCTATGATTGTAAGTGTCTAACCTTTGTTGAATCCTGCCCCTTTGGGGCATTGTAGTGTCCCCTGTGCCCCCCCTGGTTTATACTGGTTATGTTCCCAGTATTGTTCCCTCATTAAAAGTTATATGGTTAAGTCCCCATTGGTGGTCTGGCTCTGCTCTATAGGGGGAGGAGAGTTCCTACACCTTCCACAGTGCTTGTGCTCCTGCTCTGTTCCCTTCAATTGGAGAGGGGGTACCTCTTGGAGTACCACCCGGGTTACACTTGTAACCTTATGGTTTAAGATGTGTGTGCTTTCTTCCATTTAATTTATAGTGTCATTTGGAGAGAGAGCTTCAGGTTTGAAGAGTGAGAAGTTGGATGCTCTAAGACCTCAGCACCTTTCAGGCACTGGGATGATAATCTTTAGGGTTCCTTCATGCTGACAAGTCATGGCATATTCCTCAACCCACTCACTTTTGAGAGCCTACCTTGACCTTCTCTTTCCATTTCCAGGAAGAGATTTCTCTTCTGAACCATCAGTCAGAGGTACCAGTGACCAAAAGGCTCTTCCAGAGCTGTGATGTTACTGCCTCTGCTGTGAGTCACTTCTTCACAGCTTTTAAAGAGGCTGTTTTACAAAAATACTTCTAAAGAAGTAACTTAGCTGAAGTTTAAAGATGAGCTTCTATTTATACTGAAAATTCCAGCAATAAGACTTCTCTGTAAACCCTGACAGCCAAACTTTCCCCAGTAATTTCTGCAGTGTTTTTCCCAAAGCCTATGCCATTGCTTATTTATGCTTACAGAAGCAGTTATTAGCTTTCCACATAAAGCAGAGTCTGTTCTAAGAACAAGCTTAAAACCACTGAAGATGAAAATGAAGAAATGTGGGTGCCTGTCTGGCAGATAGCCACCCACCTACGAGAAACACCTACAATAGACTTAGCCAGACCATCCAGCAAATTAAGCTTTACACAAGTAATAATTGCTTAACTTATCTAATAAGCACATTCAGTCACATTTCAGTTTTTGACCTATGAAAATTCATATGTAAGATCAGAAAACTGCAAATATAACTGTCGTCAAACATGTCAGAATAGAAATGAAGACTAGACTTAATCCACATTGGTATATGCCATTAATATGCACCGTCTGTGATTTAATTCTGTTAATTAACAAGTGTTTGAATGATCAGGATCAGGAGCGCTCCTTTTCTGGAGAACACGGGTTTGCTCCAACATGCCCAGATACCTCCGCTCATGGCTAAATATGGTCAAACACTGCCTCAAAGTTTAAACACCTATGAGCAAGTTTGTCAAATATTTTTACTGTGACTTATAAAACCTAGTCATCGCTTTAACAGATTCTGACTACAGTACTGCCAACCCTACCACGTCAAAAATCACGAGACAAACTCTTAAAATTCAAGAGATTCGGTATGTAAATCATGAGATTATTTTTCAAGTGTGTGGCGGGGGGGAGGGGTGCTGTTATTTGCAACGGTGTGGGTGTGTGTGGGGTTTGGAGGCTGGGGAGGGTGGCACACTCTGGCAGGATGTGGGATACTGTGGGTCAGGGCTGTGGCTTGGGAGTGAGGGGCAGACACACAGATGGGTCAGGTCACAGGTCATGCAACAGAGCCACAGGTGGCTCATCCAGAGGTGTGGGGGAGGGGGGTAGTCAGCTCCCCGCCACTGTGCGTACCCCTGGAGAGGCATGGGAGGCATATGCCCCCCTGATTTGTGTGCAGGGCAGAGGTGGGCAGCCTGCTGCAGGCTACACCCTGCTGCCTTTGCCCCGGGAGCTGTGCAATGTCATGTGTGCCTCCTGCTGCTTGAGCAGGGGACATATGGCACAGCCAGTGCATGGCTCCAATGGCAAAGGCTGCAGAGTGCAGAGAGCCCCAGCCCGCAGCAGACAGCTCGCCTCTGCCCCACACACAAATCCAGGGGGCACATGCCCCCCATACCTCCCCCAGGGGGTACACACAGCAGTGGGGACACATTTCCCACCCCCCCCCAGGCCTCTGGACAAGCCACCCACAGCTCTGTCATACAACCTGCCCTGGCCCCAGGGCCCCATTCACCCCAGCCCCTAGCCCATTCCCTCCACCACCATGGGGGCCTCGATCTGCCCCCTGCACCTCTTCCCTTTTCCCCTCCCCACACCCTCCACAGACTTACCAGCTGGGCACTCTCTAACATGCCAGAAGAAAAAATCCTGAGATTTGAGGGCTGTATCCCAAGATCATGAGTTAGGGTTAATTTGACTTGGAAATCGCAAGTCTCACAATTTTTTTCGCAAGAGTTGACATTATGAATACAGCAGCCTTTCAGAGCCCTCAGTCTTCCTTTTTCCTCAGTGACTGACTGTGGCACAGTTTGTAATATTTCTGGGTTCAATGTATTCTCATTGTAGTAGTGTTGCATGCCTCAGTTTCCCAGACTAGCTTGTAAACTGGGAAAGAATAGGTGAATAGTGCTTTGAAGCAGACATAGGACAATCTGCCATCAAATCTCTCAGCTTCAGGGTCATCAAGAAAACAATCAGCCGCACTAGAGCTCCACTGAATTCAAGCCCCAGCCCTTCCAGAGTCCTTTTGCTGTTTCTGGTGCAGAGGAGGGGCTTCAAAGAAGCCCAAGGCAAAGAGGCTTTTTTTTTGAAAAGGGGCAAGGAGTGGGGGAACAAGAAAGAGAGGTTAGAAAGAACAGCCAGGGCTGAGATTCTGCCAAGGAGCTGGCCTAGGCACCATGGACTCTGCCTGTTGTATTGTTGACTAATAAATGCTGTATCATTGACTAACAAATGCTGTTTCTGTTGAAAAGCTGCTTGGTTTGCTTCATGAGATTTCAGATGCATTCCATGAGCTGAGCCAGCAGGTAGCTCTCAAGGGCGCCACCGATTTTCATAGACATTAGGGCTGGAAGGGACCTTGGAAGATCATCAAGTCCAGCCCCCTACCCCAGGGGCAGGAAGTCAGCTGGGGTCAAATGATCCCGAGAAAGATAAACATCCAAACATTTCTTAAAAGAGTCCAGAGTAGGTGCTTGCACCACCACTGTAGGGAGTCAATTCCAGGCCCTGGGGGCTTGGACGATAACCAGGGGAGGTCAAGGACCAAAAGGTTTCATCTCAGAGTCCTTTATACCAGGGTTTGTCAGTTACCCAGATCTGGCCCACAGAACCAGGGGGCTTCATGTGGACTGTGGCTGGGCAGCAGTGGGGGTGGGAGAGCTTTGTGAGCACCATGACTGGGATCTCTGTGCACATCCTGGCCTTGTGGGGTGGGGAGGGGATTGCATATGCCATGGCTGGGCAACAGGGAGAAGCAGCAGTCACAGTGGGTCCAGCGGCTGAGTTGGGTTGATCCAGCCCACAGCTCCAAAACCTGGACAACCACTGGTTTAGACTGTCACAAAGAAGAGGTATTTTCCTCTGATGACAACCCCAATGACAGTTTGAGAAAAACAGTCCTTCTTCAAGGGGTTACTGAAAGTGCACAAACATGTGCTCTGTTTTAATCAGGGTGACTGCAGGAACCCTGCTATTGCCCAACAGTTTTCTTATTTTGATGCCATAGCCACTAAAATTGCCATATGTTCTCACTTACAATACACATTTTTTCCCCCAAATCAGCTCCTGGAAGTTGGGGCGTACGTAAGTGAGGAAATATGGTAATACCAGCTTCTGTATTGTAAGCTTCTGTTCGGGAAAGTGGTGAAAGTAATGCTGTACCTTTACAGGGAACAGCACAATGATGAAGCTGGGCTACCTAGCTACTGCTACTCAGTTACTTACTGTTACTTACCAGTATTTTCAAGGAAAGGTCTTTTTTCTTCATTCTGCCTGAAATAAACAAAGGTGAGGATCTTATTCTCAGACATGTTGTATGTGAGAAAATATAGTACTGCCAGGGTGGATAAAGATCAACTATTTTTTTTTATTTTATTTTTTTTTTTAAATCAGGTTTTTTTTTTTAAAGATGCTTTAAAAAAAAACCCTATATAAAAATAGTTTTAATTTAAGATATGTTAAAGCTCAAAGATATCATCATGGAATAGAGATTACAGCTTCTAGTTATATACTATTTGAGACAATATATTCATGTAACCTTTTTAGACATGTTTTATAAAGAGGTCACAACAGGCCATGGACTATAGTAAGGACCCAATTTTATGGGATTCTCATAGGTCCCTCTATAGATTAGTAAAGATTAAAGAAAACCACTCTACCCAGTGGGGCTCAGTGCTCAGTCTAGAAGATCCCATTAAGCATCTCTGTGATGCTTAGTTTCAGTTCTCAAAGGGTGGATTTGTTTCCAGAGAAAACATCCTTGTTAACAGCAGCATATGGAGATAAGAGATAACAAACCTGATTACCTACCCATCAACCCTCTTGTCTCTGCAAGTTTGTGTGCACAGAGTCAAGACCTTACATTTCTCTAGAAGTGCAACATTTCAAGAAGGTAAATGCATAAAGGATATCAAACAAGAATGCACTTTTTGTAGAAAATAATGATTAAATCAAGGCTTCCTGGCAGGTGATTTAAATCATGATTTAAATCAAATCCACCCGGGGTACTGCACTTGTGAGTCATATGGCAGAGGTTCCCTTGTGCACTATTTATGAAGTGTCTATTGTGTAGTACTCTCATAGTCAATGATTAAATCTTTACTTTGCTTATGTATAAGTAGAGCCAAGAATGAGCTGTAGTCTTCAAAGTAACAGTTAATCATTCAAATACTAATTAGCATGAGGAAAACTGCAGCTCCCCCCTCCCAAACTCATTGCTATACCACATACCAGAAAAATCAGACTACTGAACTGTAAAAGCAGTGTGGTGCAAGATGATGGTAAAATTAAGGACTTAATTTTGATCTCAGAACAGCTTTATGTTAGCAAATCTCCAACTCCCGATTTGCACCAATTCAAGATGAGAAAAAGCCCTACAAGATAAACCAGTTAAAAAGATGGGCAGTATGAGGTAGTGATGGATCATTAACACTGTTATGCCATGAATTAATTGCACCAATTGCCAGAGCATGAATCAAAAAGACTATTTGGTTTTAAGTTTTTAGGGGGCTCTTCTAGCTCTTCCCTAGCAAGTTCATGGTTGAGCACAGATTAATAAGAAAAGTCAGTCTTCAAGTCGTATTAAACTAAACCCTACAGACACTTTTTAACAAGAAGAGCTGCATGTAGATCCATTAAGGAGCTCAATAGATTGCATGAAACATGGGGCTTCCTTCGACCTCAGCTTAATAGCCTTTCAATTTTATTCCTTTAATCATATCCATTACATTTGCTTTAAAGTGGGGGGGGGGACACACACAATCTACAACCCATGGAGTTGAGGGTCTGTGACAGCTGTATTGTACTGACAGTATTTCTAGGGCAGAGGGCTTCAACTGCATGGTGATCTGGCAACAGGGAGAAGCGGCTGCCACAGCTGCACTGCAGGGGAGTGGTGGCAGCATCAGCAGTGCGGGTGCAGGCTGGGTTGAAAAAGTGGTCTGTGCTCAAAGCTAAACTCCCTTCAAGTGGACCCCTATTGGGCAAACATTGCTGACCCCTGCATTTCTAGGTCAGGGTTTTTTGTTTTTTAGTTTTGTTTTTTTTTAAAAAGGGGAAACTGTTTTTAAGAGTTGGGTTTTTTTTGAACACCAGAAAAGACAAGACAAGACCTTTCTCATTGGCTCCCTAAGTTTGGAGCACCCAAGCATACTAGGCATCTCTGTTTGACCTGCAAGTTCCCTTAGCACCTACAGTTGTACCCTCTGTGCACACCCAAAATGGTTGGTCTGAGTAAGGGAGATTAAGATTCAGATCAAGCTTCATCAGCTAGTTCTGGTAGGCACATTCAGAGCCTGTCCACCATACCCCAAACGGATGGGGCCTTCCACACACGCACACAGTTCTGGACACTCTTTTTTAAACTTTGGGCTTTTCAAAAAAGAGGGCAGTGAGGGGAGATTTTTAAAAAAAATAAAGAATTGGTTAAAGCATACATCCATGAAGTGGCAGACTTCTAGGTCTTGCCCAGCCTGAGAAGATCCAAACCCAGCCTTCACTCTAATTACCTTGCTATAAGTTAGGTTACATCAAGGCACCCTCCACATCATTTTGAAACTGTGCCACTGTGGAGAAAAGTATGCAAGACTCACAGGATGTAAAGGAGAGTACAAGAGAGAGCCTGATTTTAGGCTCATAGATCTGCAGCTGTAAGAGGGCCCTGGGTTCTCGTCCCCATTTCAAAACAAAGTTTTTTTTAACATAAAATGTGTGATAAGTCCTGCAAGCAAGAAGTGGACTCCCAGCTGACTGCCATTAACCCTAGGCCACAGGGTCATGTTCCTTTTGCATGCTCTCTGGTCCCATGACTTCTGCATTCTTGCCTGTCTAGTGGCCCAGCTTCAATAGGAAAGGCATGGCAGTTAGTGCATCCCTCTTAGGAGACGTGGAAGTGAAGCCCTGAGGCCGAGAACAGAATTAAACCCATCTCCCTCCACTTCCTGTGAGAGTGCTCTGCCCACTAGATTATTACAAGGAGGAGGAAGGAAGTAGCCATGGTCAAAACATGTCAAAGAAGCAGAGCTTGTTTTTTATTTTATAAAGAAGTGTACACACCCCTAAACTCAGAAGATTATTCGGGGCTCTGAATCCCAGTGGGTGAAGAGACCTCCCCCCTGCCTTAGGTATACAAGCTTCAAAAAGGGGTGGGAAATTTCACACACACCCCCTGGTCTCCAGCACTGTCTGTAGGAAGCATGGGTAGCTCACTGCCCAGCACAAAGATTTTTCAGATGGTTCTTCTGTGGTGCCTCATTCCTCATGCATCTAGATGAAGAACCAGCATCAGAGAGTTTTGATTGTACTCTCTGGGCCAGGGGCCCCAATTCCTTTATTTGATCACCTACCGTCAATCTGCAGGTTGTTTATTCTGAGTGTTATAGCAGTGGGATCTTATTCCAAGTGACTAAGATACTGTTCCTTTTTTAAAGATCTCTAAACTATAGAACTCTCTCAAAATGCACACCTCTCTTTTCCTATTGAAGCCATTGTTGTATAATCTTATCCTTTGCTTTCCCTTTTTAACTAAGTGATTAAGATCAGCCGTTTTTTGTGTATAGTAGCACCATTCAACCCCAACAGGATCCAGGCTCTCTTGTATCAAACCTATAAACAAGAGACCATCACCCATCTTCCAGCCTAATCAGACTAGTGGTGCCCAACTTTTTGGTCCCATGGGCTGGATGAGCAGTGCCAAGTTGGGCTACAGGGCCCCATCCCTCAACTCAAGGCTTAGATATTTGCCAGCAGGTTCCCCTGCTGCCAAATATCCAGACAGTGTGTGTCACCTCTTGCTGTCCTGGGTGACATGCCTCTGTGGGTCAGATTTGGCCTGCAGGCTGGGGGCTGAGCACTCCTGAAATAGACTGTAGACAGGAAATAGCAATGTCCCCATTTCACACACAAAAGACTGAGCAATCTGCTCCTACTAATAAAATAAGTTTGTGGTGAAGTTAAATAAGCTGTAACCCTAGGACCTATAGTCCAGTACCTTACAGACAAAAACATAATTTCTTGCAATTATTTAATTTTATTTAATTTCCATTTGCTGTGGGAGTATGTAGGTACAAAAATGTATATACTGTTTAGCTAATTCATTCAAAAAAGGCTCACAATTTTCCTACTGAAAAGACTGCAGTACTACATTTTACCAAAAGGTGGTATAGGTGTCTGGTAATTAGTCCTGTGGGATAAGGTTTGAAAACTCATTTAAATACGGAGGGTTAGAGAATTGTTTTGCCACAATGGTCAAGGATTATATTTCCTGATATCTTTTATTGAACTAACTCTACCATTGGTCCAATAAAAGAAATTACCAAAAGGAAAAAAAACCCAAAAAATCCTTGCCTCTCTTTCAACAAGCTATTGAAGTTTTATCTGGAAGACAGACAGATCTCATTTTGGATAGGCCATTCATGGGCTAATGAATAAACCTAGTGGTTTGGCTGGGTATGGACCAGCTTTCCCAAGCCAACCAACATCAAGAGAATCAGGCATCACTCAGCATATTGATAAAAATCAGTATGGCTTGCAAGAAAAATTATATGCCCTTTTCCTTCTGCCTGCCTTACTAGGTGCATAAACATGTATTTTTCATTCTGTATTCTGACCCATGTGTGGTTTATATGAATTAATCTATCATGCCAAGCATCCCTCCTTCAAACCATGAGCAATTTTTTGCATCCAAATTGGAGAACAGATAATTTTTGTAGTTATGAAAAGCATTTGATAGTTTCAATACCACAGGAAAGATATACAGAACATTTGCCTATAACAATATAAATTCTATGGCTTTATTTCTGGGTTCCTTATGAAGAACATGAAGTCAAAACTTTTGCTCCGTGTGGTTACAACTAAACAAGCTGTTTTTCCACATACATCTGTAGAGAAAAGACCAGTCACTCCACCTACAACTTTCATTTCCACATTTGTGGGTTTTCAAGTTAAGCCTCTCTCCTCCCCTCCCTCCCCCTACCTCCAATCTTACATACTTTGTAGTCCTCCCATTGCCGTCCCTCTCAACTAAAGAATACTTGTAAAACCATCATCAGGTCTTTAACAGGCTAGAATTCTAGGAAACGGTTAAAAAGAAAGGTTTATTATTGTCCTGCTTGTTCTATTTTTACAGAACCTGCTCTACTTGTCAGACATTTGAGAGATTTATAGGGCTCTCCTTCCCACCGGGTTTGAACAGCTCAATCAAGCTGTGTACATCCTCGGCGCTCCTCTGAAGTAGGGAATCCTCATTTCACCTTTGGGAAGCTAAGGCTTAGAGAAGTTAAGGACCAAATCTCTAAAGGCACAGAGGGCCTTGTTACACAGTATACTTAGCACAGCTAATTTTAACTGGCATTAAAATTAACATGTGCTCTGAGCAGTCACTCGTTAAGGGTTAATACCCCCTGCAAGGTGCACTGCTCTGACCTGCCCTTAGAGGGCTGGTGAGCAGGGGTATGGCTAGGAGCCAGGTTGGCTGGGTGCCTGCCCAGCTTACCTCCTGTTAGGGGCAGGGCATGTGGTCCAAATCGTGAGCAGCCAGGGTCCCACTGGGCCTGCCAGCCCCTGCCTACCTGCAATCTAGGTTCCCCATGCTCCATGTCAGCCCGGATTAGGCCTGCCACCATCTCCCTACTTCCCCCCCAGCCCTGATCTCCAGGGCTGCCCCCTGTCCCGGCCAGCCCTTATGCTCACCCCTGCCTCCTATATCCCTTACCTGCGCTGTGGGTACTGTCCCAAGGGAGCATGTAGGAAAAGGGAACCCAGGATGGGAAGGACAGGGGGACACAAAAGGGAGCCCAGAATAGGAGGGGAGAGGAAATTCTTACCTTTAGGTGCTCCCCCAGCTGCCCCCACTGTCACTGTGGGGCGAGGTAGAGCAGTTGGGAGTGGTGCCTCTCCTAGCTGTTCAGAGGGCCCTTGGTATACATTTCCCTTCTCCAGTGGATACTCCTGTTTTAAGGGCCATTAACATGTTAAGTTAAGGTGTTACAGCATCCTTAGGCATGTAGCACAACTTAGGAAAGCCCTAGTTTCTACAGCACCCTCTCCCTCAGCTCACTATGGCAGTATTTGCCCTGCCTCAGTTTCCCCTACAGCTTCATTAACCAGCACTTATCTGCAACAGGATTTGGAGCTTAGCAACTTCCCGTAATCCTCTGGCTAACTCACGTGGCAATACCACTCCTTCCCCAGCACCTGAGTTCCAAAATGAGCCACTTGGCAGGCATATTTAATGACTGTCGTATCAAGGCTCTGCACCTGGCACCTGCCCATTACTACTAGTGTTGTACAAACGGCTAGTTTCGTGCCCCTGGAGGCTTTTCTAATACACCTCAAGGAGAGAGTCACACTCAGGTTGGATCCATCTCAGTTTATTTGTTTGCAAACAGATCAACAAGGGAGCTCAATACTCAAAGCCCTGTCGACCCCTAGCCACGCCCGAAGAAACATTTTTATACCTCTCATGAACAAGATCCCATTGTGGCAATCTGTGATTTGCTACAGTTTTCTGCAAAGTTTATGTGCAAAGCAGGCAATAACTAATCTGTGTTCCCACAGGAATCAGCCTTATCGTGAACCAAGCATTGTTCGGACTGTTCTCTCCCCCTAACAGGACCCCTCTCCTCCTGGCCTCACAGTGGTGGGGGAGAGAGGAGAAGAAGCAATTTGCAGTTCTCAGCTGTGAAGCCTTTTGTGTAGTGAGATTTCAGTTCTCAGCTGTGAAGCCTTTTGTGTAGTGAGATGAGACATTTATGCCACACTAGCAAGATATAGCCTAGCCCTCTGACTGCAAGGAGGCCCTTCCAGGCAACTGTCTCCTTTTACAGCACAACCAGGCACAATTAACAAACTTAAGCAATTACCCCCAAAACAAAAAACTCCTCTCTTCTCCTGCCAGGCCTTCCTTCTGTGCCATTGTCCCAGTGATGGCTGACATTATCTACCCTTTCATCCTGCAGTCTGCTTCTCCCCAAGCTGGATCCTTATTGGGAGTCTCTCTCTTTCAGCCACCTAACCAGAATTCAAAAATCTCCCTTCAGAATCAACCATTAAAAATAACCAACCAACTGAAAAAAAAAAATCCCAAACCACTTCACCCCCCACTCCAGCCCTCAACTTCTTCCAGTTCTTTAATCACACAGCTCCTCCCCAGCTGAATCTGATACTTTATCTCAGCCACCTGACCCACCAAAAAATCAGGGCTAGCCCAAACTGGGTCAGGCCTTTAAACAGGCCTACATTCATTGCTGTAGCTCTGCGTGCTCTTTTGTACAGAATATGGTACCAAGAGGGGTTTGTATATCTAGGACCTATGCAGTTACAAGCAGTAGTATAACTAGGGTGGGACAAAGGGGGCACCTGCCCCTGGTGCTGAATACGAGGGGGTGCCAGGGTCCCTGCTGCCCAGAGCTTTTGTTGCAGCAGGGGCAGCCCTGTGCTACCCTTGCCCAGTATAGAAGCCAAGCAGCACAGTGCTGCACCAGGGAATGCACCTGGGTGGCAGTGGAGAGTAGAGCAAGCAAAATAACACAGCACCCCACCACCACCACCACCTGCTGCCTTTGCAGCAGCAGGAGAAACCTGCCACTGGGGAGGCAGCACTGCACCAAACAGCGTATCCTGGGGAAGGTTAAGGGTGAGTGGAGAGGTCAAAAAAGCTCCCCTGCCCCCTCAGAGCCTTTGCAGAGGCAAGGGAAATCCTGAGCTGCCTCCTAGCTGAATAGTATGTGGCAGCACCAAACTACATCTGGGGGTGGGGGCTGAGTGCCGTAAGCCAAATGGTGCTCCTCTCTCCCCAACCTTTCCAGTTTTCTGTGGTCAGCATACCCTCACTAGTGTACCTCCCCACACCCCAATGAATCAATGAGCTCACTACACCACTGGTTGCAAACATATATTTGATTCCTATATTTGTATCTGAAAACACCTCCAGACTGTATTTCAGCAGTGGACTGGATTAAACAGACCCTCTGTTTTATGTCTGCTTTTGGTCTTTCTCATATTACTTTTTTATATAATTTCAAGGCTCCCATTTTTCACAGGTGAGCTTGAAACTTTGTGGCATTACATGCTTGACATTTTGCATGGACATACTCTGGGAGGCACCTTTGGCAATGATCACTTTTGTGAAGAAGCCAAGAAGTAAAGCAAGACACATGCACTATTGTCTGGCCAAAACAAAGAAATGAGCATTGAGCACTGGTAGCTTCAAGGAGCCATTTCCCCCTGAAGCCTGGGAGCTAGCTGGCTGTGGCATAGGTGAAAGTGGCCACCAAAAGACTGCTATCACTTAACACAACAAGCCTTGAAAAACACTAAACTGAATGGATCCAAACACTTAAAACTTGAACATTGTATTTAAGTGAATGATTATGAGCTACTTACTCTTTCTTTTTTAATTATTTGAGGAATGATGGAATCCCAGAATAAATTACAAAAACTAGGGGACTCATCTAATCTGTAACATGATCTCTTAACTCCTCATAGGGCGCGTTCACATATGCAAGCATGCGCGCTTGCAGCAGCTCAAATAGAAGCAACGCAAATTTGAGCCGCAGCTTTTTGCCTCAGTCTGTGTGCCCAGACATGCACTTTGGTGTGGGGCAAATTGTGCCACTTGGGGCAAAATAACCCTGCCTGGCTCCTCCTGGATCTGCAGCCTGCGGGAGCTGGAGCCCGGGGCCAGCACCTGTGCTGTCCCCAGCAGTATAAAAAGCTGCCCTGTCAGGTAGTTCAGGGCTACTCGCTCTCAGGAGCTTCTGGGGCCCAGCCAATTGGTACCTGGGGACACTACCCCTTGCGGCAGCCAGAGTGTTGAAGCAGCTCTGAAAGTTTCCTGCACCCTCTACCCACTGCAGCAGTTTGGCAGTGGGGGCTGCTGCCTGGCTGTGACCTGCTGTGCACCTGCCAGACCCAGATGGGGGCTGCACAGCTAGTAGAGTCATGCCCCTTTGGGCCAGCTGCCAGTGGGTTATGGCTGCAGGGTTGGCCTTTGTGTGGCACTGCTGCCATGTGTGCCCCTGCCCAGGCATCTGGACAGCTATTGCCCGGAAGATGTTCCCAGTGTGGTGGCCTGCTCTGAACTGTCAAAGCATGTCCTCCTGGCCCCATTTGGCCAGGAGGTCAGCCACA
>NW_005841854.1:2180806-2181069 GCF_000455745.1 Alligator sinensis | reverse complement strand
CCTCTGGCACTTAAAAAAAAAGAAAAGAAAAATCCTCTACTCACCCCAGGAGCAGGGGCTGTGGGGGCTCCGGGGCCTCCTGGCAGAGCCCCCTCACACAGTACAGGGCAGTGGGGGGCAGCAGGGCCCGGGCTGGGGCTGCTGGGGCTGTCACCCTGCCCCACACTGTGCGGGGGGACCAGGGGTCCCCGATGGCAGCTGGACTGCCGGTAAGTGCTAGGGTTTCATAGATTTCATAGACATTAGGGCTGGAAGGGAACTCG
>NW_005841854.1:2151303-2179212 GCF_000455745.1 Alligator sinensis | reverse complement strand
TGGGGAGGCTGGGGGAGCGGGTGGGACTTGCGGGGGTCCCCCCCATGGTCCCCTCCCCCTTCCTCCAACCCTCCCCAAGCCCTACTTACCAGCACTGGAGCCAGGGTCCAGCTCCCTGGTGCTGGCATGCTGCCTGCCCTGGACAGACAGACAGCATGCTTCAGCACCAGGGCAAGGGGCAACCATAGAGATGCTCTGGCAGCCAGAGTATCTTTGTGGAGGACCCAACCTCTGGTTGCCTCATGGCATGGTCCGGGACCTGCCCCACTTTTTTTCTCTGTGGGGTCCAATTTTGCCCCCGCACTGCAAATTTACGGTGCGGGGAACATTTTCTCATTTCTGCACATGCTTCTTGCAGCGTCTCAAAGGAGTTTGAGATACTAGAAAAGGCACATGTGGGCTCGTCTGGACATGTCTATAAAGGTCAGGAACTTCCTTTGCTCCTGCCCAAATGTATCTGTTCTGTGCGATTACTGATCTCTGAAATCCCCATAGACTTGGTCACCAGCCAGCAAACATATGCAAGCCAAAATACCTGAGAATCAGGATCAATGCATCTCACCTTGCCAATGTTTTGATTTAGGTTTGATTTGTAAGTTGAAAAGCACTGAGGATATATTTTAGTGTTTCCAGCTCTTTATTTTCACATTGTGATCCAGGTTGAGCTCTAGCATTGTGTATTTTAGAGATTAGATACATTTCCCTCCAAGCTGGCCCATAAAACCAGACTGACTTTGCTATCTTTTACTTTAGGTGTCCTCTGAGAAGACCTTTGTAGTCTGAAACATTTTTTACTCCTGCACATTGGTCAGAGAGGAGGAGATCAGCAAGATACCCCAGCTATAGCATGTCCCATAGCTGCTGATGGGGTAGAACTAGATGCTTCCATGAGACCACAGAGAGGTCAGATCCCATGGAGCTGTATGTGCTATTACATCTTGCTGTGAAAAGAGTGATGGTTGTCATGGTGCCTGTCCTCTGGAAGGTGAGAGGTAAGGTGGAATACACTGGGTTGGTCTATCTCCCCATAAAGGGAACAGTTGGGGAAAAAAGGCTTCCTTTCTTCTTGTGTCAAGGTATTTAGCAGAGTTTGCAGATTTGCTGGAATGCAACAGGGCTGTGCTGTGAGTGCTTCTGCTATGGCCTATGAACTTGCAACCTCTGGGCTGTCAATTATGTGCCTTAGTGCCCATGCCACCCCAACCCCTGGAAAAAGGACTGACCATTCCCAAAGTTAAATGATAGGAGAGCAAATAACGAGATCCCAGTAGCTCACCTAGCACCTAAAATTCAGTGGGTATATGGGAGAAGGAGAAGGACATCATGGAATCAGATTTGAGACTTCTAGGTTTGTAAAATTTCTAGACCAGGTTTAGAAACTAGTTACTAATACAGGAAAAGCTCAGCCTGTGGATAGTTCACACCTCACTAGTTCCCATGTAGAAAGTCTGCAGCAAGTCTCCATCCTTATCACGATTATCTCATCTTTCATGAGAGAAAAGAAAAGATGGTGCTTGAGACTTTCAGTGACGATGAATGCTGATGAAAATACGACAATATTTGCTGCAAGCATAGGTAGCATAAGCTCCACACATTTGATCTAAATATTTGCGTATAACTCTATTTTGCTGATATTTTAGTGCTGCCCCAAGACTGCCGTGTTTGAATATATCAATACCATTTATCTATAAACGTATCATTTCTTTTCTTTTTTTTTTTAAATAGCCTTTTTATTGGCTCAGGAAATGAAAACAACTACAGTGAAAACAACTACAAACAGTTAGCATTTATATTTCTTCTACTAACACAGTATACATTACAATGATATTAAACAATGAGAGACAGATCAGACATTCAGACCAACATCTTGTAAACATGGATATACAAAGTACGAAAATATCTGACTTATCTAACCCAATTCATGCCATATCAAGAATAAAAATATTCAACAAGTCATATTACTTCAAATATACTAAAAATGAGCAACTGTAAGTTTAATAAAATGTTTAAGGCTAATGTCTTCCAACTGAGATGACTAAAAGTTCAGTCTATATTTGGGCTCTCAAAAAATACTTTGCTCTTCAAATGTGATGAACTCTTAGAGCTCACATTGACTTCAGTGAGAGCTGAAGGGGCTCAAGAACATAAGATAGCTACAAAATAATTTTTGATGACAATGAAGAAAACAGTTCACATTATCAGCAAAAAAAATAAAAGGTGAAACATGAAGTATTGCAACAGCATTTCAAATTCAAACTGTCTTGCATTTGTGCAAATATTGTTTGGCAAACAATGTTTTCAAACATTTAGTTAGACCATATCCTGTACTCTAACCCATTTTCCATCAAAAAGAAAAAAAGTTTCAACATAAATTTTTCCACTGTCCCCACTCAAACCATCTAGAATTCAGGACCATTTTTTGTTTGTAACACAACAATAGGAACCAGAGGTCAGGATCTCAACATTATTGTAGCCAAAGTGATAATGCTATCTTACATCAGCCATGGAACCAGCCCTTTGCTTTGAAAATATTGGTCTTTATCTCAAGCTGCTCACTAGACGTCCCCACTGATATAAAATATATACAGTATATAACAGAGGTCCCTTTTGATTTTCTTGAAGTCGGAAACTCAATGCACAACCCCACTTTTGGCTTCACTCACCTTTGTCACTTAAGTTGTGTGGTCATTCCTAATTCATGAAACTAAATGGTGCATGAAGTCCATTCTAGTTTCATCCTGTCTCTTGGTGCTCTGTACACCACTGTTTTGGTATGTACACTTATGTACATGTTGTACTTACCCAAGTTGCTTTAGTTCATATAAAAAAGGCAGTGTCTAAAAATATCATAATAGTATGACTAAAAAATTAATAGACATCTCATTCTTGTAGCATTAAAACGTATGTATGCTTTATAAAAACCTGCTGTTGACATTGATTTTAAAATTTCTTTTAAAATATGTTATAACATATACATATACATTATAACATATACATATAACATTTCTATAGAGCTGTAGGAAAAAAGACCAAATTCAGTTACGGTGTTTATTTCTAAAATGCATGTAAAATCTAATCGATGCATCTTTCACCCACTTGAATTACAACCCTGGGCCAACTGGTAAGTCCCAAACCTACTTAAACCCTATAATAGCCATCTGTTGGCTCTCCCTGTTGATGAAATTCCAGGAAGTGAGGCATAAATTTTGTAAAGCTTCTCTGCCTAACAGTGAATTTATGTGTGAGGCAGGAAATGGGTCAGCCCACAGAACTGTTTAGAAAACTTGAAGAAAAACCACAACCTTTGAGCAGGAAAGTCATAGTCAGTGCTGAGGACACCCTGACTGATACTTTAACTATTCTCCCACCCCCAAAATGAGAGAAATTTGAGATACGCATCTCTAGAAAGGAACATTTCCTTCAAAACGCTGGGAATTCGCTTTTAATTCAAAGCACTTTCTTCATTGCTCGGGTCTCCCAACACTTACAGGTCCTGGACATTCTGTAAGTTAAGTGTGTGACATCTTCCATAACCAATGTATAAATCTAATGGTACTGATCCATACAGCAACATTTCATGCAATATTTTTTTTTGTAATGAAAAAAATAAGTTTGAATCCTCTATTTGGCATTCAAACATTATATTAATCTCAATATAGAAAAGTCAACTGATCTGGAAAAGAAAAAAAGTGTTCCCTCTACCGAAAATAATTTAAATCCTTCTAAAAGATGTTTCTACTCTTTCTGATAGGACTGAAAAATAACCAGATACATATTATGTAGAACCTGATACCAAAAATAGAAGAAGGGTCACAAGTGAGGTCATGAAACAACAGTTTAAGGAACTTAGCTGCTGATCACAGCTTTCCGAAACAGTAGCTGCATACAACTGGCATCTTTCTCATCAGTGTCACTCATTCAAAGGTTCCATGTTACAGTGGTAAAACTGACAAATGTTCTTTTACTCTCATGCTGTCATCCTACTTGGAAATCTATGAGCAACAGCAAAGAGCCTGAAGATGTCTGCAGATTCAGGAATATACCTACGTATAACTCAGTTCACACCTGGAAGTTTATCTTTGCAACCATAAGGGCTATGGACACATGTACACAGAATGCAAGCTTTATGTGCTATATAAGGAATTGGTACAGATGTCCTTGACAGGAAAGCTTTCAATTCAGTTATGGTGACTAATCAAGTTAATTTTTCTCTGCTTTAGGTCTCAATGTCCAAAAACGAAACCAATATAAGATATCAATTTTTCTTTGACCTAGAGGTCATTCTGATATGTTCTACTCCTCCTTTTTGGCCATTCGTTCTCAACCCATTCCAGCAGCACTTTTACAACATCATTTCTTTGATAAAATTTACACAGATCTATCAATTGCTCTACAGTTCTGTCACTATTCCGTAGCAAAAACTCCAAGGTAGGACTCTGGTGCTTCTGTTCCAGGAAACACAATTCATCATAGGTCATCCCCCATTTGCTTGCCATATTTCTCCAGTTTTTCACTGTTGCGTGACATGGATCCAATTTTATTCTAATTTTGTACAATAAGTCCTCATCATTAAGCAAGTCACTGATTGTTGGAGCACGGAACAAACATAAGGAGCAGGTGCCATTTTCTTTGCAGGATTTCTTCAGCTCTGCAGTCATAATCAAGAAGTCAAAATCAGTTCTATTTCTTGACATGGATGTAAATACTTTCATTTTGCAGCAGGTAACATTTAATGCACAGTGCTGAAAATATTACCGTATTTTCTCAATTCTAAGATAAGGTGTCGTCCCCATCCCTCTCCCCGCCCCCTCCCCATTTACCACTGGGGAGAAAGACCCTCATCTTGAAATAGAGTTCAAAGGGGCGGAGGGGGCAGGTGGTTGCAATGGCTCAGACTCCAGACCCTACCTGAGGGGTCCTACAGTCCTTTCCCCTCCTCCTTACTCTCTGATCTCCCTGAGGAAATGGAACTGAGGAGCAAATTTGAAAATACAGACCTTGAAATAAACATACCTATAGTAATTTGCATACAGGTGCCTGCTTCCCTTTCTTCTTCTGCCACTTCTGCATCCCCACATATCCCCCCCCCCTTCCCTGCCTACTCTTGCTCCACAGCCCACAGTACTGCTATGGGGGCTGGGTTGGACTGGGGCTGTGCGCCATGCTCAGTGCCCCAGGCTACAGCGTGGATGGAGCCTGCCAGCACAGAGCAAAGATAACAGAGGGGGCAGAGGAGAGCAGAGGCTGGAGGAGAGGGAAAAGGGAGAGAGGAGCAAATGCTGGAGGGGAGAGGCAGGCAGAGGCTGGGGACAAGGGGTAGGGGGAAGAGCCAGGAGGGTTGGGAAGGAGGGCTGGAGCTTGCAGGAAGAGCAGGCAGGGGGGCAAGCACAAGCACAGGGTAAGCTGCTTGACCTCTCTATACTACCTGCCCCCCTGCAGAGGTGGGGGTGATGAATTAAAGACAACCCTCCAATAATCAGTTTTTATACATGGAAAATTATAACAAATTTATACATTTTCTGTGTATAGAATCTAATTATTAGAAGGTCATCTTAAATTCAGGGCCATCTTAGATTTGAGTAAATATGGTATGTTGCTTAGAATTAGTTCTGAAATAATAATGAGGATTTAGAATGTCTTCTCCTATTGAAATAGTTATAAAATACCAGGAATCTTCTTGTTTTCCAAAGAGCAGTAATTTTGAAAACAATTCAAACTCATTTAATGTAAACCCCAGTGTGTGGGTTGGTCTGTCTCCTTTTCAGAAAGCCTGGTAGTTTCCAAAAAGAAAACTACTATGCTTTCTCCTTAGCCCTGTTGGGCTGTGCATGCAAGAGACTTTTTTATCATTTCCTGTAGATGAATGTCAGGATGAGGCTGGCAGATAGACATCTGCCAGGTTAGCATTTCCAAACTGCTGCCTTTATAATGTGGCAGACTTAGGAAAATTTTAGGACAGTCTTATTTCAGTAGATTATCTCTGCTAATGGACATACACCCCATGCAAATGTTTACTGTGTTACCCAATTTCAATGTGAAATATTTTGTGTTCCATGTAGGGAATTTATTTCAAATGTACTGTATTTGCTCAAATATAAGATCACCCCCCCCCCCATATATTAGATTCTACATACAGGAAATTTATCAATTTGTTATAATTTTCCATTTATAAAATCTAATTATTGGAGGACTGCCTTCAATTTGTCCCCCTCCCACTGCTACAGCACGGAAAATAAATCTGGGGGGTCAAGTAGTCCCCTTGTCCTGCCTCTCCAGGCTTGTCTTCCTGCAGTCCATTCCCATCCTCCTTACTCTCTTATCTCCCTGAGGAAATGGAACTGAGGTGCAAATTTGAAAACAGAGACCTTGAAATAAACATACCTGTAGTCATTTGCATACAGGAAAATGATCACAGCTATCAGTAGACTTAGTTCATCCAGAACTGATGCATTTTACCTTTTTTGAAACTGCTGCAAGTTTTAGCACAGGTACTCCATAAACGCAGCAGCATTTTTGTACCTACTTATATATAGTACAAACCCTGCCTGATACTAGTTCAAAGCCAAAAGGCTTCTGATTTACCACATACTTCATAAGGCTGGACCCCACCAGAGTCAACAGTGTTTCAAGCCAGGGTGATACCACAACCCACCACTGTGGACTTGTGTCTGTACTTGAGATACGCCCCCAAAAACAATCCACGATCCATAAGTAGGCTCTGTCCCCACTCATGACTGGAATAAGGTACAGGCAAACCCCACTTAACGCGGTTCCGCTTACCGTGGTTTCACTATAGCATTCATTAAAAATACCTACCTGGTTTCACTTAGTGTTTAGCGGTTTCATTATAATGCTCAGCCAGGAGGTAGGGAGAAACAGTAGCAGCAGCAGCAGCGGTAGCAGCATCGAGTGAAGCAGTGAGTGGCAGCTGGTGGGGCCCAGGGTGGGGTGGCAGGAGCCCAGGATCCGCTCTGGGGGAAGTGATGGCAAGAAGGGGCAAGTGGGGGGCCGGGCAGCATAAGCATGGACCCTGGGCCAGTGGGGCCCAGGGTGGGGTGGCAGGAGCCCAGGATCTGCTCTAGCACATGGTGCTGGAGCAGCCAGCGAGCCGGAAGCAGCAGCGGTGGTGGTGAGAAGGGGCAGCGGGGGGCGTGCACACAGGTGTGGTGGTGGCCGGTGGGTGCGGGCCGGCAGGGGCCATCGCAGCCACGGAACAATGAGGCTGGGAGGAGCTGACGCCTTCCCTGGAGCCTGTGCAGTGCCTTGCGGAGAGCAGCAGGGCCAGGGCCAGCAGGAGCACAGAAACCAATTATATTTATTTACATTAAACCCTATGGGAAAATGGGTTTCACTTAACGCGGCTTCGCTTAGTGCTCAGTTTTTCCGGAACCAATTAAGAGCGCTAAGTGGGGGTTGCCTGTATGCTTGTCGTGAGTCACGAGTCTTGGTATCCTCCAAACATTTATATGCAAATGAGGCACAGGGCAACCTGGCTTGGTTCTCTCTCATGGTGGGCAGGGCCACGCTAAAAATCGTATGTGCCAGGCTAAAAGAGGTTGTGGCAGTGCACACCTTTGGTGCCTGACACTAAGGGCAGGAGCTAGGGGGATGACTCGGAGTCTCCTGGTCTGGGGCATGACATGAAACTGAACCCTGCCAGGGATGGGCGGCCTGGTGCGGCTGTTCATGGCAGGACAGCCCCCAAGAAATGCCAGGCCAGTTACCACCCCGGTGAAAGGAGGGTCAGGGCACCTTAATAACCTTAGCCGCACAACACTATGGGTAAGGGGGAGAGGCATGGCTACGGCCACCTGAGCCCCAGGGGGTGTAAGACCCCAGGAAAGGAGTAGGGCCAGGCACAGCTGCGACCACCTGAACCCGCAGCAGTGAAAGACCTCGGAGGCCCCAGGGATGGAATAGCTGTGTAGTCCCAGAGAGGGGACAGTCATGGACCCCTAGAGAGAGGGCAGTAACGAAGGCACTGACAGGGGTTGAGTACAGCTGAGGGTCGGTCTGAAGGGCAGCCCCAGGGGGTGTGCTGAGTAGGGCTGTGGGACGGCCAGAAGGGCAGCACATGGGCCAACCCCCGTAAGATGAAGTTGTTCTGTGTGAGAAGCCCAGTGAGGGGCTAGGGTGGAGTTAGCCCTCTGTCCAACGAATTGGCTGGCCACTACCCAGGTGAGGGTTGTGGGAGAGGCCCAAAAGACTTCATGTTGCCAGCCGAGGCATGACACGGATAAGCCTGATGGCCTATGGGGCCGCTCATGCAGGACAGAGTGCAGGGGGCACAGCATTGTGCGGCAAACAAGAGATCCTGTGAGAGAGGGTGAAGTGCAAGAGGCCCCAGTGAAAGGGGGGCTGTATGAGTGTGTGAGTGAATGAGACCTGACGAAGGACTAGGTTGGCCCATTTTTAGGCTGGGAGCATAGTGTCATACTGGATGCCATTTGCAAGGCATAGGCCATGGTGTAGGGGCGGTATGGAGCCATGGATAATGCCCCCTGGCATTGGGGCATGTAATGGGCAGCCTCCCACATTTACCACCAGGTTGTTGTAATAGTAAAGTTGTGGCAGGGAGAGTGGGCAGATTGCCCTATGTAGAGAGGTGGGTGGGCCAAATTGAGACTTGGCCCTAAGCTTGCCCCTGTCAGAGGGAAGCAACAGAGGGATTCTGGGTGTACTGTGTGGGGCCCCATTTGGTGATGTCTGCCAGGCATTTAAGGCCGGTGAAGAAACAGGAATCACTGGAAATAGGAAAGAAAGGCTAAGCTCTTCTGTGGGAGTGAAGAGGAAATAAAAATGTATGCAATGTAGTGGCTCACCATGACCTGAACAAGAGTAAGCATTGAGGGGGATGACATGCAATGGGCACTACCATATATCTTATTCTGATGGGTTTCACTAATCACAATGGGGGTGTTACTTATACACTTTTCCCTTACCTCTCCTCAGCCTTTTGGCTAGGAGCAAGTAAGATTAGGGGTCATCTGAACTCCAAAGCTTCCAGGCCTGGGACTTCTCCATGAAAAATAAGGTTTCCATCAGCATGTTTGCCCAAGATGGACCATTTCTTTTATAGTCATGCTCAGTGTTGGCTACATTTAATCAACTTTGTAGTTGGTTTGCATTACTCAGCACATGCTGCTTTTGGTAGCAGCTTAATGACAGATGATGTATTTAGTGAGATTTTTTCTTGTATACAAATGTAAAATGAGGGATTTTTCCTCCCACGCTAATTGGAGGAGTGAGGGGGAACCTCATCTTATATTCAAGTAAATTCAAGTTACTGAAGAAAATATATAGAAAAATACTCACTTTATAAGAAAAATAAATAGGACTGCATTTAGATACAGAGCTTGAAGAAGCTCAAAGAATCAGTCTCTGAAGTCAGGTAGTAAAATGCTCTCTCTCATTTGCCAGGGATTGCCATTTGAAGAGCTAAACATAAAAGTTGTCACAATATGGAAAACTGCCTCTATAGGCTTATAAGTAGCTCAGATGGATATGAATAAAATATACAAACCCAATAAAATTGGGTAGGCCTCACATATTTTGAATCCCAAACATTTCTTGGTAATGCTAAACATCAGACTAACAAGGATTTAACTGAAGAAACTCTAAAAATAACTAAGTACATGAATCAATAAATCTAAGAGGTTACCTGAAAGTGATTGTCCAGTATGGTTTTGACTGTCATCCTCTTCTGGCTACAAGCAGAAAGAATCCATGGATTAAAATAATGTATCCAAATAATCTAAAATAATTTTCCTAACCTAATCTGTTACTGGGTGAAAGTCTGTTTAGAAAAAAATTTGAATTATCTGAAAAGGTCAGATAGGGAAGGGAAAAAGGAAACATATCAATTTTATCTCTCAAAAAGGAGACACAAAAGTTGATGAATTGCAGTCTTTTTATGCAACATCTTTACATTATGACCCACCATGTAATAGAAAAGCAAGTGTTTTAACCAGCAAAGAACATTAGTCTTTTTGCACCAGCAAATCGTTTTTGTTCTCAGCAGTTATTTAATATCAATCCATCTGTGAATAAGAACAGAAAAGAACAGTACCACATACATACTATTTTATACACACACACATTGAATGACAAGTTATTCTTACTGTAATGCTATATCATACTCCATCGTATCTCTGGAATAGTGTGTCCTCTCTCTCCCCACACCCATCTTTGTAGTATTGTGGTTTATTTAGGTTTTTTAATGCAGTTTTACTGATTTTCATTCAGGATTGACTGCAGGACTCAATGTCTGAAAATGGTAAGCTGTAACAAGGTACAAGGTGCCCTCATGAGGCATAGTCATGACAAATTATTGTAGAATTGCAATAGGAGTCATTCACATTCAGCATAAAACATGAACAAGAACTTTCTAGTTTCTTTATTTTTTTAATAAGATGCCAACAGCTGTTCAACAATTCCAGCTGCTTGACTTCTGAAGGTTCCCTCACTACTTTCTGAGGAAAGCCTGGCCTATACCTTCAGCTTGTGTTATCTGTCATAAACTGGGCTGCTAATACCACAAAAAGGGACTGTTCCCTTGACTCTGAGGAGCACTTTTTAAAGGCCTTTTTTATATCTGGGAAACAGTTCTAGACAAGAGCTGAACCTCCATCAAGGACAGTGCCTTGATTCTTGGGCTGGGACAAACTGAAAATGAGGAAGAAGTGAGAAATTGACCCTGGTTCTTCCTACCCTTCTTGGGCGAATGTAAAACCAGGTGGAATATCTTTATTGCAGATTTAAAGATCAAAGTATGGGAGGGTGGGAAGTCCATTAGATAAGTACAATGAAACACAGTTGACTTTGGTATAGCATCATTCATCCAAAAGTATCACAGACAGCAACTTGCAGGCCATCCCTGCAAATACAAGTAAGCTATGTAGATTATATAATGCATCGTAACACAATACCCTAGACCTACCAGCACTTCCCATATTAGTAAATTTATTATAAACAGTATATGGTTAGGTTGAATAGATATGATAAGCACTCACATGCACACACTCCAATCCCTATGCACAGTCTAATCCAGTTATATCAAGGTAAATGACATCTACAATTCTAACATTCTAAAAGCTTAAGTCTGTCTGTCTGTAATGCTTTATTTGCACTCTGGCAGACAAACAGCCAATCAGAGCATGACGAAGGAGCATGGAGGGAGGGGTCAGCTGAGGAAGAGTGGGATCCGGGCTCCCGGCTACTGTGAAGCTACTTTCTTGATGGTGTTGTGCAACTAATTGTCTTCTCACAGTAGCCTCACAGAAGCCATGAGCCTGGCTACCATTTTTCCTCAGCTGGCCACCCACTCTGCCCTCCCTGCCACGCTGGGCTCCCAGCACCCTTAAAGAGCGTTACGGACAGACAGATACACAGACAGCTGGACTGAGCCCTTTATATATAGAGATCCAATCAGAAATTTCCCCACACATTTGTACATAGTTTTCACTGTCCTCCCACTAAATGCTTAAGTGGCCCTGATCACAAAAGCAAATACATTTAGCCATTTCCTTCCATTACCTTGTGGACAATTATCCAAAAAGCAAAAACATCACAGAATATGGTACATGCCTAAATGAAATCCAACAACGGGTGAACCCTCATGACAGTAAGACAAAAAGGAAAGGACTATTTTTTAAATGTTTCCCCTTCCTACCAGTTTCTTTTCAGTTTGATATAGGTAGAATGTAAGTTTGTTATTCAGGAGCTTTTCACTCAAAACTGCCATGTAGGTATCCAAGTTCAATAAATCCTATGTATAGATATATCAGCTATCATTCACACAGAAGCCTATCTCCATTTTCTCTGATAGTTCTTGAAAGAAAGGAGGCATTTTGGAGCCCTATGGAAAAAATTTCCAAACGGGAATTTGGAAGGAGGAAGAAAAGCTCGTCACGAAAACTCTTTGGCCATGTCCAGATGAGCAGGGGTATGCACCTGCAGCAGCTCAAATAGTAGCAGCACAAATTCATGGCACTACTTTGTGCCATAGCACATGCCCCTACATGTGTGTTTTGTTGTGGGGCCCTGTGTCCCACTTTGGGCAAACTGTCTGTGCCCAGCTCCTCCTGGCTCCCAGTGTGCTGGAGCAGCTGGGGCACAAATGGAGGAGAGGAGACACTCTGGCTGGCAGCCAGAGCATCTCCCTGGAAGACCAAGCCACCGTTTGTTCTGGCGCATGTTACTATAGCATACACCATGCGTGGGGTTTTTTCTGGGGCTTTTTTTGCTACCAGGAAATCCCGGTAGCAAATTTTGTTCCCGTGCTGCAAATCTGCAGTGCACGGTATGTTTTAACATTCTATGTATGAGGTTTTGTGCCAGCACAAAGAGGTTTTGTGGCGCCACAAGCCACGCATGCCAGCATGTGGGCACGCAGCCCTTGGGTTCATGGGTGACTCTGAAAGGATCTAAGAAATGAATGTCTTTCCCTTGATTTATGCCTACTTGAAGTTAAATTTAAAATAATTAATATATTTAACAAAAAAACTCAAATCAGTTCTTTTTGTCTTATGATTTATTTGTTATGGTGAAACAGCAGCAGCATCACTGGCCATGCAGAAACTGTTGCTCAGCATGGAGGGAAAAGTGGCCCCTCCCGCTTGCCGCTGCCCAGTGCTTCCTGCTACAGCCGCTTGGAGCCTGTGCTGGGCTGCCCTGTGGCTCCTCTGTGCAGGGCAGCGCAGAGGTGGCGGTGATGGTGGCGGAGCTGCAGAGCAGCCCAGGAGTGGGCTCCGGGCAGCTGTAGCAGGAAGCACCGGGCAGTGGCGAGGGGGAGAGGCCACTCTTCCCCAACACTGAGCAACAGTTTCTGCCTGGCCGACGCTGCTGCTGCCACTATTTAGCATGAGCAGATGAGCCTGGAGTAGGCTCAGGGTGGGCCGGGTCAGGGCTGTGGCACAGGTCCACCATACCAGTACCATGGGGTTGGGGCCAGTGGCTAGAAAGGCAGTTCAGCTGCAGAGCTGCCCCAGCCCTGCTGTGTGCCTAGGAGATGGCAGGAAACGCCACAGTCAGACAGTGCCTGGGATAATCGAGACCGAGGGACCCACCACAGGCTAAACAAAGCTCCTCCACAGGCCAGATGCTGTATTTTGCCCACTGGTCTAGAGAATATTGTTAATTAGCCAAACAAGACTATAAATGTGTTCTGTGCTCGTGCAGAAGGCAGCTAGAAACAAATGCACTCTCCAGGCAAGATGACATTTTAGTCCAAAAAAGGTCAAAAGTCTGCCCATGCCTGTATGGCCCAGCAGGTTGGGTAAAGTTCCTGCAGCCAATGGCAATCAAGCATGCAGTTTGGCAAGTATCACCTCCATCTATCTTTGATCCTTCAGCCCAAATAACCAGCTACCCATTTGCAACCAAGAGCTTAAGTCCAGAGCAAAGTTCAAACCGCAGCCTGGTATACACAGCAAAATACCTTAACCATTCTGCCACTGGGCCCCACAAGGGCTCTACAAATCTAAATATATCAAAACACAAGTATAATGAAGCACTATTACAACCCCCCCCCTTAAATATAAGCAGAGTTTCAGTATAATAGCAGAGGCATAATTTGACAACAGCCCCTTTCCTCTTCATGATAGGAATGATGACAGACTATCTCTGTTATCAAGGACAGCTCTGTTGAACTGCCAGTCTGTGGGCTACATGCAGTCCCTGAGGGGTTAAGCTGCAGCTCCTGGGCTCTTAGTCCGGGCACTGCTCCTCGTTTTTCTTTTTTGCTGCTGTCACTAGAGACCCCAGGCTCTCTCCTTTTTCCAGCTTCCACTGCCCATCCCCACCTCGCACATGATGTGGCAGGGGCCTGTGTTGTGTGGGGGCTCACAATGTAAGGGTGAGGGGTTGACTCACATGGTGTGGCATGTGGCCTGCACTGTGTGTACCTGGGGTCCTGCAGCCCCAACACTCAGAAGTGGGACAGCCCTGATCTAAAGTGGCCTCTACAATGCCATCCAGTATATCTGTTCCTAGGGAAAGCAGCTGTGACAAGATCTGGAGTAAGAAATTCCTACTTAACCATCTCCCTCTAGGCTAGTACCATTTCTCTACTTTACCCTGTCCTCCTCTGCTCAGCCCAGGACAAAAAAAAACCCCTAAGAATTCAGCCTGTAACACTCATCTGATAGACAGCAACTATAAAATACTCAGTGTCACCCAAGTGCAGCACAGTAAAACATAGCCAGTAGCAATATGTAGTTTCATCATGGGGAAATACTGTCCCATAGTCAGCATAATGGCTTAGCGTAAAACAGATATCCTCTGTCTCCTGTACCCCAACTCCAATGCTACTGTGGTAGCTACTGCCTTAGCTACATATCCCCGATAAGGCAGGTGAGAGGTGAAAGTTAAATGACTGATCTGTACAGTTGTGAATCCAGTAACTTGCTTTATAATCTCATCTCTATTCCAGTATGGAAAAAAATTTGGTAGAACCAGAAGAAGCCTGCACCTCCCAGGCAGCCTGCACCCCCTATGAGAGCGCTTGGCGCACTGCTTACTCAACCTCATCTGTTCTGCTGTTGGCTAGGTAAGATTGTGGTGGGTGGGTAGTACACTTGGGTCTCTCTTTATGCAAATTTGTTTTGTGCAAATTCACTTATATGTGACAACCTTATCTATACCAGAAACTCGTTTTGTGAGAGAAAAATTCTATCTTATGCAAAGAAGCAAGCAATGCAGTGATGCAAGTGAAGCATTGTGGGAGGGTGAGTGGGGCGGGTATACGACGCCATCCCGCACTTGCCTCAGTCTCGCATCGTTCATTGTTCCGTGTGGTGCTACGCTACTTGCACTCGTATTGTGGTGCATCAATTTGCCTTTATTATTGAATTTAGTGAAATGTTGTCTAAGCAATCTTCTAGTGCATCTCGTAACCCTGTCCTGAGCCAGCCATGAAGTGAAAAAGGAGGCTGGTACGTATCCCTATTAATTACATGTAATAATGGATTCACTTTATGCGAATTCACTTTATGCAAGGTTTTTTTGGAATGCAACCCTTGCATAAAGAGAGACTCGAATGTACTTGCTTCTGTAAGAACAATTCAATCATGGATATAACTGAATCATATTAACAGATTTCATCCCACTATAACTGATGTCATTAAATTCACACAGGATGAAACTCAGTCATATCAATAGTAGTCAGCATATCAGTTATACATCAACTCTACTCTGCCTATATCATCAGGGCTTATGGAGCACCCCAACCTTTTGTTAGTCTTTGCACAAATGTACATTTCATCCAATTCTTAAACAGATTCAGGAATAAATTCAGGAAAATTTGGTTGGGAATAGAATAACTCCATGCTGTCTTAAAATTGCTGTGATAAACATGTTTTCCTATGCTATTTTAATATCCTTATTGAGTTCATAACAATCTAGTTTTATATGAATTAAGGATTTCTCAAACACATACAAACAGTCCTCGACTTACATTTCAAGTTACAATGTTTCACATTTACAACGTTTATAAACTGACACCCTTTTTCAACTTTTTGATGTGAGTTTCGACTTTACAACGCTCGATCTGATGTGATGTCACACCAGCAAGCAAGTTCGCTGCGTCACTCATCTCCCTGGAGAATATCTGTCCAAACTTCCTTGGACACTTTAAGAAAGCAGACAGGACTCCAGAAAAAACCTGCAGCCAAGACTCCTGAGAAGACTCCAGCCAAGAACCCTTCAAAAAGTCCAACCAAGAGCCTTTCAAAAAGCCCAGCAAAGTCACCTCAACAAAGTCCTTCCAAATCAATATGATTGCTATTTACAATATAAATACATTAATGTAGCTATATTACTCTTCTATAATTGATTGAGTACAAAATTCTGGGGTATTTTTGGTGAAAATAGGGTATCAGGCCTTGGCTCAGGAACCAATCCCCCATCTATAACATTGTTTCTTATGAGAAAATTGATTCCGAGTTATAACGTTTCAACTTAAGATGTAGTTTTCAGGAACCAATTGTGTCCTAAGTCCGAGAATTGCCTATAATTTGAATATGAACTGTATTATCCTTACCTGTTGTATCAGGCCAGAATCTGATGTAAGACTCCTGATGTTTACAGATGCTATTTCCAATGTAACTTGATCTGTTAGGTACTCCTCATCTAAGACAAAGAGAGTCTGAAATGTTGATCTTTCATCCAAATCAAAACTTAAATAACAAGATGGGAGGGTATGGTTGTGGGGTTTGTCGGAGAGGGTCGGTGGGTATGGTGGCGTGTGCAAAAAAGCCCCCAGTGTGCACACTCCTGAGCTGGTCAGCACCTGCCCCCCTGCCCCGGAACAGCCAGTTTAAATCAGTAGGTCCATATGCTCTTCACCCGAGGGTGCTGAGGGAATTGGCAGGGGTCATAGCAGGGCCCCTGGCATGGGTTTATGAGCACTCGTGGGGCTCTGGCCAGGTACCAGAGGATTGGAAAAGGGCCAATGAAGTCCCCATTTACAAGAAGGGGAGAAAGGAGGACCCTGGCAATTATAGGCCAGTCAGTCTTACCTCGGTGCTTGGGAAGACCTTTGAGAAAATTATCAAGGAGCACATCTGCAAGGGCCCAGCAGGGGAGGTAATGCTCAGGGGCAACCAACATGGGTCCATTGAGGGCAGGTCCTGCCTGACTAACCTAGTTTCTTTTTGTGATCAGGTCACACAGTCCCTGGACGAGAGTGTTGGGGTGGATGTCGTCTTCTTGGACTTTAGGAAGGCCTTTGACACAGTTTCCCACCACATTCTCGTAAAAAAAACAAAAACTTTGTGACTGCAGCATTGATGCCTACAGAGTCAGATGGGTGGCAAATTGGCTAGATGGTTGCACACAGAGAGTGCTGGTAGACAGGTCGACCGGGAGTGATGTGAGCAGTGGAGTCCCCCAGGGCTCGGTCCTGGGGCCTGTACTGTTCAACATATTTATCAGCGATCTGGATGTGGGTGTGGAATGCACACTGTCCAAATTTGCTAACGACACCAAGATGTGGGGTGAGGTGGGCACGCTGGAGGGGAGGGACAAAATAAAGCTAGATCTAGACAGGTTACAGAGGTGGGTGGATGAGAATAGAATGGAATTCAATGCAGACAAGTGCAAGGTGCTGCATCTAGGGAGAAGGAACCAGCAACACACCTATAGGCTGGGAAACACCCTTCTTGTCAACACAGTGGCAGAAAGGGGTCTTGGAGTCATTGTTGACTCCAGGATGAACATGAGCCACCAATGTAAGGAAGCGGTCAGTAAGGTTAACCGCACCTTGTTGTGCATCTACAGATGCATCACAAGCAGGTCCAGGGAGGTGATCCTTCTCCTCTATGCAGCACTGGTCATGCCACAGTTGGAGTACTGTGTCCAGCTCTGGGTGCCTGTGACAGAAGTGCCTCTTCTGGAGTCCATCTATCGGTGACTCCGCCCTCCTGCTATGGGTCAACCGCCCGCCTTCTTGCCTGCCACACCCTGATCTTAATTAAGGAATGTTAATTTGCGGGAAGCTGCCCATTCATTGCCCCGGTGCCAGGGGGCGCTATCTGCGGCTCCTTTTCCTCCCCAACACCACAGCTCAAGCCTCGTGGATGATACTGACATGGTTTGATCTAGGCCTCATTGTAATTTGGCCCTCCCCTTGTCCTCCCTGGGCTTTCCCTATCTCGCTAAACCCCTATCTTGCTTTATCTCGCTGTCCCTGCTCGCTGGGGCTTCTCGCTGCCCCCTCGCTGGGGCTTCTCGCTGCCCCCTCGCTGGGGCTGGGGTTCCCACGCTGCTGCAGGTCCCCTATGAGGCCTCCTCCATCCCCTAAGAGCCTCACCCAAACTGTCGGTGCAAACACAAAACACAAGCCCCTCGGCTATAACAAAAAATCCAAGCCACCCGGCTAAAACATCATTCAATCTCTACCGGGGGGATCCTTCGCCCCTTAACAGCATCAGGAGCTGGTCGGGCATTCAGGCCCCTCCCCTTCACTTGTTCCAGCAGAGCTCCCTTCCTCCTTGGCTGCTAGCAGGCAACTGCCCTCCTGGCCTCAGGCCTGGGATTTATGTGGGAGCCAGGCCCCGCCCCTTCCGGTCAACTGACCAGGCGCAAGTGCAGCCAATTCCCTCCTTAACCAGTTGTCCTGGCAACCGGCACCTGGGTTCCTGTCTCTACTCCAAGAGTAGCAGGCACCTTAGTGTCCTGCTACATACCTTCCCCGCTTAAGGCCCTCACTCACCCGGGGGTTCTCACATTTGCGGGTACTGTCTTGGTCCTGGGCTTCTCTCGACCTATCTTCAGTCACCCAGTAATTCAGGAGGCAGAAGTTTTCAGGCGCCTCCTACTCGCCTTTTCCCCAAGGTCACACCATGTGGGATTTGCTGGGAGTTACCCTGCCACAGGTAATCCCCCCACATTAGCCAGCCTTGGTAGGGTGCCAATTAGGCTTGTCTTTTCTCTATGCTCTTAAATGATCGCGCAGAAGGCCCCGTGCATGGCGTATTCTTCTGACCGAGAGGGCAGGCGCATTACCGTAGTTGTTGGGAGTCCGTCTCTCTACCACCTCTCTGTCCTTCTGTTCACCATTTGTAAGATCTTGAACTTCCTTCTCCTGCTGCCCGACCGGCTGGCCCTGTCTGGAAGGTTCCAGACTTAGAGAGGTCACCCTGTCTCTTAGTAACAGGGTTAGGGTTCCTTGTTATACACCCCCCTCTCTTCTCTGGGATCCCTCTGTTTCTTCTAGCCTGTCTTCTTCCTTGTATTGCCTCAAGAAGAAATCAGCGTTTATATTCTGGGTTCCAGGGCAATGCTTTACCTCAAAGCACTATGGTTACAGACTAAGGGCCCATCTCATCAGTCTTGCGTTGTCCGTTTTCATGCTCTGCAACCAGTGTAGGGGTGCATGATCGGTGATCAGCCTGAATCACCGCCCTAGCAAATAATATCGGAGTGTTTCAATAGCCCACTTAATCGCCAAACACTCCTCTATTGTGGCATAACTCCATTCCGGTGGGTGTAATTTCCTACTTACGTAGACTATAGGGCGCTCTTCTTCTCCTTCTCTCTGAACCAATACTGCTCCGATGGCCACATTTGATGCATCAGTCTGCACCAGGAAAGGTTTATTAAAATCTGGTATATATAGGAGTGGTTGTAAGCATAATGCACCCTTCACCGCTCGGAATGCCTTTTCCGCCTCTGGTGTCCATCTCACTTTGGCTGGAGCCCCTGCTTTTATCATCTCCGTCAAAGGTACTACTAAATCCGCAAAGTGAGGTACAAACCTTCTATAATAACTGGCTAGCCCCAAAAAAGGCCTCACTTGTTTTTTAGTATGCAGTGCTTGATATCTTCAGAATGCCTCCACCTTGCTCAACAACAGTCTCACCTTCCTGCTTCCTACTAGGAACCCCAAGTATTGTGTTTCCTTTTTTCCTATTGTACACTTCTTCAGATAGGCTGTCAGCCCAGCCCTTCTCAAATCTTGCACTGCTGCTCTCAGTGCAGTGAGGTGTTCAGCCCATCTCTCAGTGTATATAATAATGTCAATGTACGCCACGGCGTAACCCGCATGGGGAGCCAAAACTCTGTCCATTAACCGCTGAAACATCGCCGCGGCTCCATGTATCCCGAACGGCATGCGTCGGATCTGGAAGAGACCCCATGGAGTGGCAAATGCTGTCTTTTCTTGATCTTTGGCCGCTACTGGGACCTGCCAGTAACCTTTTGTCAGGTCTAAAGTGGAAATGTAGCAAGCTTGCCTGATCTTTTCCACCAATTCGTCCACTCTTGGCATCGGATAGGCATCAAACTTAGCTACGGCGTTCACCTTCCGGAAATCGACACAGAGATGGATTTTTCCATTGGGCTTAGGTACTGCTACGATGGGGCTCTGCCAGTAGCTGTGGGATTCACAAATGATACCTTTCTCTAGCATCATTGCAATCTCTACTTTTATCTGGCTTTGAAGTCGCTGGGGAATCCGCCTCCAGTTCTCATGGACCACCTGGCTTGGAGGAGTCTTTATCTGGTGTACCATACCCCGAGCTTCCCCAGGAGTTTCCTGGAACACATCTCTGTACTCCCTGACTAGCTCAGCAGCCTGTCTTCTCTGTTCTTCTGACAGTCGCGGGGCCAGTTCTATGTCACCCAGTCCACCTCCCTCTGTCAACGCAGGTCCCAATTCTAATTCCTCGGGATAAGGGGCTAAGTACATACACTCCCAGTCTTCCCACTTCTTCAACATATTAACACTGTATACCTGCTTCTTCTTCTGCTTATCTGATACACCTCATAGTCCACGGGCCCCGCTTGATGTGTGGCTTCATAAGGTCCCTCTCACCGGACAAGTAACTTACTCTCACTGTCCGGCAACAGAACCAACACACGGTCCCCCACGTCAAACTTTCTTTCCCAGGTGCCTCGGTTATAATGCCTCACTTGTTGTTGTTGGGCTTCTCTGAGATTTCCTAAAACCTCGTTCCAAGCTGCTCCCAGGCATTCCCGCAGTTGGATCACATATTGGATCACGTTCTGGTCCTTACTCTGCTGTTCTTCCCAACGCTCTTTAATCAGATCCAGGATTCCCCTTGGTTGCCGGCCGTACAGTAATTCAAAGGGTGAAAACCCAGTTGAGGCCTGGGGTGCCTCTCTTACAGCAAACAACAAAGGTGGTATCATTTTATTCCAATTCTGAGGACTTTCGACCACAAACTTCTTTAGCATCTGTTTCAGTGTCTGATTAAAATGTTCCATGAGCCCGTCCATTTGGGGATGATACATGGCTGTCTTCAGGTGTTTAATCCCCAAAACTTTACTCACTCCCTCGAACACACATGATGTAAAATTTGTTCCCTGATCGGTCAGTAGTTCTCTCGGGAGTCCTACTTGGGAGAATATCTTCAGAAGTTTGTTCACCACCTTTGGCACGGACACTGTCCGCATCGGCACAGCTTCCGGGTACCTGGTTGCATAATCCAATAAAACTAGTATGTACTGGTTTCCAGTGCTACTTTGGGGAAGTGGCCC
Organism: Alligator sinensis; assembly: GCF_000455745.1. NCBI lineage: Eukaryota > Metazoa > Chordata > Crocodylia > Alligatoridae > Alligator > Alligator sinensis. Next base: position 2,158,212 of record NW_005841854.1, on the reverse strand, counting down.
CATGATGTCCACCGCCACCCTCTCAAAGGGAGCCTCTACCAGAGGCATCGGAATTAAAGGAGCCTTTGGGGGGGCGCCTTGAGTTCACTTTTTGGCACACGGGACATGAAGTGCAATACCTCGCCACTTCCTGAAACAGTCCTGGCCAAAAAAATCTTGCCCAAATGCGGGCTTCAGTTTTGTCCCAGCCCAAATGTCCACCCATAGGGAGCTCATGAGCCACTTTCAATAAGGCCCGTCGATATCACCGAGGTACCAATAACTGTACAACCTCCCCTCCTTCCGGCTTCTCTTGCTCAATTCAGTATAGGAGGTTGTTTCTTACCTCAGGGTTGTCTTCATCAGCTCTGGTCTTAATACCTCGCTGTTTCGTTGGGCTAGGTGTTCCTGCAGCACATACCAAAAGTCTGCCTCCCGACTCTGCTCCAACTGGAAATGTTCATCTTCCCACAAATGTATGACATCCACCCCTTGTTCAGCCTCTTCCTCAGGAAGAGATTGTTCGGTTTCACCCGCGAATCCCTCAGCGGTCTCCTCTTGCCCCACACCGGCTATCTCTTTTAACAACTCGGGCCAGTCACCACCCAGTACTACTGGGTAGGGTAAATGCTCCGTGACCCCAACTAGCATTTGGCGAGTCTTATTACCTACTTGTAGGGTGACCATCACCCTGTTGATTTTGAAGGAGTCCCCGCACCAACATTGCACCATTGCCCAATCGGCTATTTCCCTCTCTTTTGCTGACAACACGTCGCTCCGCACCATAGTCTGCAATGAGCCCAACTCCAGAATAGCCAATACCCTTTTTCCCTCTACTGTCACTTCCGCCAAAATTGTGGGTGGCCCATCTTCCGCCTCAGAGTCCACTCAGGCTCCATAGCCGCACATTCCTACACGAATCATTGGTCGGGGGCAGATGCTTCCAATCACGTTGGCTAACAGTGCCTGTTGTCTTGCGCCTTGATCCAGTAGGCCTTGTACGGTTCGATGTAGCTGATCCAAAACTTGTTGCCATGACTCTGGGTCCAGGATTAGCATCTGTTCTCGTTTCTCTCTCCCTATGGACCCAAGGGTTCTTTTCTTCATACAGGCAAACCAGCATCCTATGATGCATACTGTCTTATAAAACTTTCCTGGCCAATGCACCATTGTGACAGGAGTGCCTCTTCTGGAGTCCGTCTATCGGTGACTCCGCCCTCCTGCTATGGGCCAACCACCCGCCTTCTCACCTGCCATGCCTTGATCTTAATTAAGGAATGTTAATTAGCGGGAAGCTGCCCATTCACTGCCCCGGTGCCAGGGGGCGTTATCTGCAGCTCCTTTTCCACCCCTACACCGCAGCCCAAGCCTCGCGGATGATACTGACATGGTTTGATCTGGGCCTCGTTGTAATTTGGCCCTCCCCTTCTCCTCCCTGGGCTTTCCACAGGCCTATCTCGCTTTATCTCGCTGCCCCCACTCTCTGGGGCTTCTCGCTGCCCCCTCGCTGGGGCTGGGGTTCCTATGCTGCTGCGGGTCCCCTATGAGGCCTCCTCCATCCCCTAAGAGCCTCACCCTAACCGCCGGTACAAACAGCAAACACAAAACACAAGCCCCTGGGCTATAACAAAAAATCCAAGCCACCCAGCTAAAACATCATTCGGCTAAAACATCATTCAATCCCTACCGGGAGATACTCTGCCCTTTAAAGCATCAGGAGCTGGTCGAGCATTCAGGCCTCTCCCCTTCACTTGTTCCGGCAGAGCTCCCTTCCTCCTTGGCTGCCAGCAGGCAACTGCCCTCCGGGCCTCAGGCCTGGGATTTATGTGGGAGCCAAGTCCCGCCCCTTCTGGTCAACTGACCAGGCGCAGGTGCAGCCAATTCCCTCCTTAACTGGTTGTCCTAGCAACCGGCACCTGGGTTCCTGCCTCTACTCCAAGGGTAGCAGGCACCTTAGTGTCCTGCTACAGCACCGCACTTCAAGAGGGATGTGGCTAGCATTGAGAGGGTTCAGAGGAGGGCCACTTGCATGGTCAAGGGGCAGCAGGCCAGGCCCTACGAAGACAGCCTGAAGGGCCTGAATCTATTCAGCCTCCACAAGAGAAGGCTGAGAGGGGATCTAGTGGCTGTTTACAAACTCACCAGGGGGACTAGCGAGAATTGGGGGAGGCTCTGTTCCCCCAGGCACCACCCAGGGTTACTAGGAACAACAGCCACAGATTGTTAGAGAGAAGGTTCAGACTGGACATCAGGAGCCATTACTTTACAGTTAGGGCTGCCAGGCTCTGGAATGGGCTCCCAAGTGAGGTGGTACTCTCTCCTACCTTGGAGGTCTTCAAGAGGAGGCTGGACAGATATTTGGCTGGGGTGATATGACCGCAGCACCCATTCCTGCCTGAGGTAGGGGGTCAAACCTGATGATCTGTTTAGGTCCCTTCCAACCCCAAGCACTATGAAACTATGAAACTATAAGATTCCCCAATACAAAATTCTGCAAATATGTATTTAACCTTATATAATCCCTTACAATAACTGGTCATTTGGATGACTCGGAAATACAAAATAGATTTAAACTGCTAATGGCTGAGGTAATCATTTAACTACAGACAGAAATCAATCCTTCAGCATTCAGATATTTTTACAATGTTCATTCTGTACTGCAGAAAAAGGTACTCTGCACTTTGCTAGAGGCTTTAAGAGATGTCAGTTTTTTTAAAGGGGGGACGTCTAATCCCATATTCTACATAAAGACAAAATGTAAATAAAGACAAATAGAATTCTACTATGTACTAAAATATCAGGCCCACATACTCTGTGAAGTAAATCTATTAGTTGGCTAGCAGTTTTAGTCATATTTAAAAGGCTGGGGGGTTTTGTTTTATTTTTTTTAAATCGTGTTTGATAGTTATAACAATTAATACTCTTGAGCAGACAGAGGAAAATATCTAAGGAACAAGCTCAGACTGATGTCATAGTTTCAAAACCCACAGTAATGGAAAGCATATATAGAAAACCAACTTCAAGGGAAAAAATGATATTGTAGAACTTAACACAGAGAGGTGTTTCCCATCACTTCCTATTCTGAAACAGGAAATGCTAAGCTATATTCATGCTTTAATATTATTATACTGATCAGGATGAAATAGAAACTAAAATGAAAAATAAACCAATTCAATTTTCTTTTCACATAAAGTACTAGAATTTACTCTTGTTTTCAATTTTCCTTTTAATTAATCTTTCTAAATATGTAGTGCAGGATTTTAAGCAACACTGAAACTATATATTTGGAAATCTAATTTCCTTTTGAGGGGAAGACACATAGGCATAATGCCTTTAAAGTAAGAAAAATGGAGCTTAAGCTTTCTTTAATTTTGGTAATCTCACCTAGGACAATGACTAGCTGAGTGGCTTTGGAGCCACATGGTCAATCTAAACTAACCAAAGAGCATATACCATATACCACGCCATATACAACCGGAGGTGAAAATGTTTTAATTGGAGTGGTAAACCTCCTTAGGGTTTACAAAACTTACATACATACTTTCTCTAAACAATTATGCTGCATGAGTTGCCTTATTTACAACTGCAGTAAAGCATACTCAGTGCATACAGGAACAAATTGGTTGGATAACATTTTCTGCAAAGAGCAGCAGCTGGTAAACTGAAGAGCCACTTCTGACTAGGAGCCAAGGGCTGAGTATCATTGTTGTAAAAAGAACTAATCCCAAAAAACTGACTAATCTGCCAGCACTAAACATAGTTTATTTGGGAATCCAAAGTATTCACACCCCGCTACTCCATTCTTGTCAGTGGAAATCCATGATACTCCTGGCTCCTTGAAGTCTCCAAAAAATACTCAGTCCTCTTCTGGAACCAAGCCACTTTTAGTTTGCCAGACTGTTTTCAACTATCCATCTCCAACAATAATTGGCTTTTCGAGCTTCATATCTTGTTTCCCTAGATAGCAATGTGGGCCTGACATGCATTGAAGAATTCAGAATTCAGCGCCTGGGAAGCACTGAGACTGAAGGCACTCTCACTGCGTCTCTTGGAAGGACCACTAGGGTGCTGGAAGAAGGGAAAGGTATGGGGAACCCGTGTGGCAGAAGAATGAAAGAGCTAATGATGGAATTTGGTGCAGGACCAGGAATCTGATCAATGACAAGACAGTGACAGGATATTCCTGGTTAATTTCTGACAAGCTGCAGGCAGACTGAGAACCCAGGGCAAAGCCATGTATAAAATAATATTTTATTTCCCTGTAATTTGGATCCTTATAACTTGTGGTCCTTGCAGTGGCAGGACACCAACCATGCCCTTGTTCCCCTGCTTTACCTGTTGCAAGTTAAAGGGTGTTTTTGATGTTTCCCTAACAGCTGTGTGTGAGGGCTGTTCCCCAGGCTCTCCCTTCTTGTCTATGTTAGACAAGCACCTGTCTAAAATGCCATAGACAGAGGTGACCCTGCTTTGAGCAGAGGGGTAGACTAGCTGACCTCCTACTTTGCTATGATTCTAAGATTTGTGTTTTAGCTTGTACCATTGCAGCTTCCTTCAAAGTGAGAAACAAGATCTTTCATTCATAGTAGGAGCAGCTTTTAGACCAAAGATGACCTCGGATGGCAAACACTAGAAAAGAATATAACTGACTGGCTTAAAAAGAAATTTGTTTCAATACAAAAGTACAGGAGAAAAAAGAATATTCCAGTGCATTAAAAGACACCTGGAATTTTACCAAACGCAAGTACAATGATGTACCAAGTTTATAACAACAGATAGAGTTTGCTGTACTTACCTTTAGGTAGTGCAGTATCTTGAACAGGATACTTTTCTGTCTGTCCAAAAAAAGGCAGACAAATATTTGTTATTTTCATTATGCCTATCTTGAATGAAAAGTACACTGGAAACTTTATCACTATGTTCTTAAATCTTCCTAGTTAATTTGCTGTAATATAGTAATGAATGTATTAGACAGAAGCCAAACATACTAGCCCAGGCAGCTGACACTTTACAATCCTATGTTTATTTGGTGTGTTGCTTTGCTTCAGTTTCTGCAAACAGTGTGGTTTAATAGACTAAGCACAGAACGGGAAGATAAGAAATTCTACACTTTAATATTGTCTGTCACTAGCCTCTATTTCCCTGGGTTGGAGTCCAGTCTTGTCAGACTACATCATGAGTAATTACACTGACTTTAAAGGTGTTTCAGCAGGGATATACTTGGTCCCTCTATTAATGTTGTAAAAGTTGTGCTTACTTAAAAAACAGAACTAAAACCTGATTACAATGCAAAACTAAGCCACAGTTTGCCAGTTTAAGGACCTGTCTGCTGATTTACAGCACAAAGATGCATTCAGATTTCTATGCTGTAGTTTACTATTATACGTAGCCACCTGCCTCCTGCAATATGACCTCTAATACAGTGTTTCCCAACCTTTTTCCAGCCCAAGGCACACTTACCTTAATAAAATTTTTCTGTGGCACACCTGTTAAGGCATTCCCCATCCTCATACCTATCGTAGCTCATTGCCATGGCAAAATTCCACGGCATACCTGTTCATTTCTGACAGCACACTTTTGTGCTGCGGCACACTGGTTGGGAAACACGGCTCTAATAGACATTACTGTGTTCACTGAATACTATAAGAATCCTTCCTCAGTTTTTTAAAGAAACTCTTACTTTCCATAATTAAAGCCCTCCTAATTTTGAAATACATACATTTCTCACAGACATATATACATATGTACTTAAAAGTATCCTATATTTATCTCAAGCAGAGAGTAACTCCTTCCCACTTTTCTTGAAAGTTTCCTTAGTACAATCATTTTTGTTAATTTAACCAGTCACAAGCCACAAAAATGGTCATAAATATCTAAGTAAATCAAGGTCTACTACGATGGAACTCTGCTGTCCCATAGCTGCAATGGGATTCCACATAGGCTCAGAGCTGCTGTGGACCCCAGCGTGGAACCTCCATCCATGTAACTATGGATCCCAATACAGGATTGGGGTTAATTTACTAAACTACCTGCCCAAAAAGCCACAGGTTAAGGTCAACATTTATATCCCCATTCAAGTTTCTTCTGACCCTCCACTACAACCTTCAGATTAGAAAGACAAAACCCAGGGAAAGTAATAGTTTACGCACTTGTTATCCATATGCCACATGAAGAAACTCATATCTCGTAAATAAGATAAGGTACTTTTATAAACAACCGTATCGCTACATTAAACAGAAATCTTCTCTGTGCTGCCTAATATAACAATAATGTTATCATCAGCCTCTTATCTATTGTTGCCCAGCATACACATACTACACTCAAGTTCAAAAAATTCTCTAAAGATTACAAGGCTTTTAATATTCCTTTTACCCGATGTACTCCTTGTCCCAGCATAAGACTTGTTTGTCTGAATAACTTAAGACACGCCGAAAAAGAAAAGCCTGAGGTGAAGGGTGGCTGCTTCCTTGTCAGCAAAACTGAATAAATGTTGTTTGCGCTCTTCCCTCAGTTCACCATGCATGGCATACACTTTTGTCTTCTGCCTTTCTAACGCCTTATCTCCTCATCAGATTCTGTATTTAACGGAAAGGCTGAGACAACACGCAAGCAATATCTAAATTTATCATTTGATGATCTTGTGGCTCACACCAATACCAGGGGAGAGTCATAGTTCAGATCTTGTTCTTCTGAATTATTATTTTTATAAACATTTGGAACACAGCAGGACATAGAGACCCAAACCCAAAATTAAGCATGCCAGGCACTATATAAGTGCATAATAGGAAAGAGTTCCCAAAGTGATTACAATCTAAATGTTGATTTCACCCACAGACATCTGTTAATCTAAACATATTCATAGATTCATAGATGTTAGGGTCGGAAGGGACCTCAATAGATCATCGAGTCCGACCCCCTGCATAGGCAGGAAAG
>NW_005841854.1:2142941-2151274 GCF_000455745.1 Alligator sinensis | reverse complement strand
AGGGGAGAGCACCACCTCCCTTGGGAGCCCGTTCCAGACCTTGGCCACTCGAACTGTGAAGAAGTTCTTCCTAATGTCTAGTCTAAATCTGCTCTCTGCTAGCTTATGGCCATTATTTCCTGTAACCCACAGGGGCACCTTGGTGAGTAAAGCCTCACCAATTCCCTTCTGTGCCCCCATGATGAATTTATAGGCAGCCACAAGGTCGCCTCTCAACCTTCTCTTGCAGAGGCTGAAAAGGTCCGGGTTCTCTAGTCTCTCCTCGTAGGGCTTGGCCTGCAAGCCCTTAACCATACGAGTGGCCCTTCTCTGGACCCTCTCCAGGTTATCCACATCCCTCTTAAAGTGTGGCGCCCAACATTGCACACAGTATTCCAACTGCGGTCTGACCAGCGCCCGGTAGAGGGGAAGTATCACCTCCTTGGATCTATTCGTCATGCATCTGCTGATGCACGATAAAGTGCCATTAGCTTTCCTGATGACTTCGTTACACTGACAACTCACGTTCATCTTGGAGTCCACTAGGATATTTATGGAATGTACTCATTCATATTTCTATAGACAGCAGAAGGTTGTTACCTAGATAAAGTTTTATTGGGTTCAACAATAAAGGTTACCAAAACCATTGCATGTGTACCTAATTTAAAGATGTTAAGCCTACGTCAGTGTTACCTAGCTGAAAAGCTACACATAAAATATTAAAATGCATTTTATTATACCAAAATCAAATGCACTTACCATTTCTAAGGAAAAAGTGCTTGGATCTGTATCTTCCACTGGCTCTTTTTCAGCATGATCTACCAGAAATAAGCAAGCATTCCCTTGTTATCATCCTCCAAATACTTTTGTCTGGAGACACATTTTTTTTCATTTTCCAATCAAGAGATGAGTTTCTCTGTACAGCAGTTATGTAAAACTTCATTTGGTATAGGAAAATGCGACAAAGTATGAAATAGTTTAATTAAATACAGTTACACAGCTAATAACAATAGGCTCAAATTAATATTTTATTTTTAATTAATAAAGAATTCAGCAATAAACAAACCCAACTAAACAGCTGGAAGCAAAGAGAAGCAACCAAACAAAAAATCCTCTTTCAGAATGTCAGTAATTAGTTACTCATTAGCAGTCTACTCTATACAATAAGGTACTCTTGTCCTGGGAAAAATATCATACTCAGGACAACTAACATTATATAGATTATAACTCAAAACCTAATGGAAAAGCATGTTTGGAGTAAAGGTTGAGATACTATATAGGTTATTTTTATGTGTCACAACATTTGTGTATGTTCACTGGTGCCTCTGCCAAAGGATACCAGTTCGGGCATCTATTCTATTATCTATTCTATCACAGGATGTCTATTCAGACCCTAGAAACAAGACAAAGACTGGCAGACTGTCCCTATGCCTGAGGAAGGGCGCCTGTCCCTGAAAGCTTGCAAAGAACAATTTTCCAACTATTCAGTTGGTCTAATAAAAGATATCACATTTATGCAAATAACACTATCTGCCAAAGGACACCAAAACACTTATTTCTAAGAATCTCACTGGCAAGTCATTATTTACCCCCCTTTTACCAACTCCTAAACTGCAGCATAATGGTTGATTCTTGACCAAGGCTATGCAATGCGTTAGTGGCAGAGCCAAAAACAGAAACCAAGATTTAACACCCAGTCTCTCCTTTCAATTACTACATGCCTCTCCATAGAGAAGGATCTTCTGTGGGTGCAAAGCATCTCAGCATAAATTATGAATAGTATTTGAACCAACATCGCAGGATTTGGGCAGGTAAGAGGTTTGCCCTTCATTATTCTCACCCTTGCCCCAAAAGATCCAGTGGCCCACTTTCCAATCAGGAAATGCCAGATGTTATTTCATGAGTTTGCCAAAGATGCTAAGTGAGGTAAATATTACCTGCTCTCTCTCTTTTCTCTAACCAGTGTCTCAGTTCACAGTTCATCTAACTGAGGAAATGAAAAACAAAGCTCATCATATGAAAACTAAGCCTTGACATAAAAATGGGCTGCATGGTTACTAGCCTACTGCTGCAACCTAACCATGGGGAAGAAGAGTACTAAAATTGCCTTTTTTTAGCCTATTTTTGATTAAAGTCAATAAAAGTGACTTTATGACACTGGAAGTAAGAGATTCCAATCATTTCACTGTGACATTATATGGCAAAGTATACATGTAAAAAATATGCTGACATGTAAAAAAATTATCAGACCAAAAGATGAAGTAGGTTTGAAAATAGAGATGGCAAGTCTAGGGAAAAGACACCTAAGTATTTCTAAACCATAGTTTCAATAACAACAATCAAAAGACAAGACTGGTCATCACCTGGCCCCTTGCTCAGGCTCACAGTTTTAGTATCCAGGTTCACCCTGGCCCAATAAATTAAAAGTACTTCTGAGCAAGACCAGGGTTGTTCAATGCTCAGTCTGGGTGGGTAGAACATGTGTATTGTGATCATCTCTAAGAGACCTAAGCACAGAATCTGGAGATTTTAGCTGCTAAATTCTAAGCAATTTTTCCCCAAGTGTGTGCAAGCTGCAATATTACAAACACTTAGAACTTGGCAAAATATAGGCAACATTTCATAGGAATACCAAAAGGCATAATATCCCTTATCGCTAAGGCCAGCTGCCTGCCAAAGTTAAGAAGCCTATTGCAAAGCCTGAGAATACTAGAGCTCCTCAAAGAAAAGCCTGTCCTGCAGGCACTCGGGTAGCTTAGAGGCAGAAGCTACCTGATTCAGAAGCGAGAGAACATAAGTCAGCTGACTGGAGAGAAAACATATTAAGACAAGGAGTTTGGTGAGGCTGGAACCGAAAAGGGGAGAGGATTTTACCTACCTTACAGGAATGTTATGAAGATTAATATATTAAAGATTGTGAGGTGCTCAAATACTATGGTAATGGAGGCTATATAAATATCTAAGACAGGACTAATAGGCAAAGAGACTGGGAATTAGATGCAGAGCCAGAGGAAGGGAAGAGACAGGTCCAGGATGGAGGCAGGTCAGAAGGGATGGGACACAAGGTCTCCAGCTTGGTGGAACTAGAAGAATGATCTGTGCCCACTACCACACACTTCACTGCACAACCTGGATGAGCCTCCAGATCCCTGCATCTTGCTGTTCCCATGATGTCTGCAGATCTCTCTGAAACCCAGTGACAAAGTGTGTGCCACCTCCTCCTCCAGTGCTATTTCACACAGATGACAACCTATTATTTCCATTACTGGCAGTGTGGGGAAACTGCCAGGTGCCCTGGGTACAAGGGCAGCAGCAACTTCTGGTTGCCACCATGAATACAATTACATGAGTGCCACCTGCTGCTATTTTTATTTGCACCCCTCTTAGGTTGGCCCCAGGGCAGTTGCCCAGTTTCCCCACTCTAGGTATGCCACCAGCCATTATGCCTTTAGCTCAGCTGACAGTAATCTGTGCGGTAAATCTAACAGTTTCAACCTGGTGGGGAATCCATATTGGTAAAAACATGATTCCACTGGATGGACTTTGGGGTTTGTTTGTTTTTTCCTTATTGTAAAAGTTCCATACAAATAAAATATATTAAAAGAACACCAAGGTTGTCAGGCTCCTCTGCATGCTGAATAACATCTCTGATAAAATAGTTAGAGTAGGGTTGTGAAAGATATGACCCACAGGCCAGAATCAGTTCATGGAGCCCTAGGATCCAGTGTGTGCGTCTCAGACTTCACCGACCCCAGCCCCATGCACTGCATGCGGCACACAGAGCTGGTCTGGCACGTGCACGCAGAACCCACACTAGACCAGCCCTGCAGGCTGGCTCTGGGGTCAGATAGGGCCCACAGACCAGCCCTGCTGGGCTGGACCTGGCATGCTGTACACAGCACAGGGAATGGATTTGGGACGTGCTGAAGCATGCAACACCCTGCCAGACCAGCCCTGCATGCTGGCTCTACGGCAGTCCGGATTAGGCCGAAAGACCAGCTCCATGCATTGCAGCCAGCATGCAGGGCTAATCCAGCATGGGCGCTTCATGCAGCAGACCCTCTGCCAGCTCCACACGTGAACCCCAGTCTGGTGCTGCCCATGTCAGGCTGGTCCTGTGTGCTGGTGTGTGTGTGGCCAGTTTGTGGATCTGCCTCCCATCTGGTCCATGGGGTCAGATGTGTTGGACCACCCTGATCAAGCAGGGCAGCAAAGGCTAGCTGCTTATGGAGATACATCATTTGAGATGTCATTGCCAGAGGTTGTACCAGAGTTGCAGCTCCTGTTTGGAGTAGACTTCTTGGGTCTGATTCTTAGTTAGATTTCAGTTTCATTATGCTGCCCTGGCAAAGTAAAAGGGCATATAAAATGGACCCCTGCAAGGTTCATGGCACAAACCATCTCCCTATCTGGTATGGCTGGAATAAAGGCTGTCGAGGATATGGCCCATTGCAATACAGTTATTCTTTGCTTCACAATGTTCACAAGTACCCTACGAAGCAGTAAGCAAATTGTAGTAGATCCAAGGTTGCTATATTTTACAATGGGGACTGGGTAGACCCAGAATACAGAGGACACAAAAACAGCTTTGAGTTACCTTTGTTTTCCCAGCTCTCATGTGTATGGATGAAGTAACTGACAATTAGACACTTAGTATATTTCTGGCACATTGTTCCAGTCATTTTAAGTCTCATCTGAAAACTTTTCTTCCGTCCTATACCTCAGTTCCTCTTCTGTTACTTTTGTTGAATTACAGCATTTAACTAGAAATAAAGATTTTCACAAGATATTGTACAAGCCATTTTGTATAGCTGGAAATGAATGATTAAAAGGAAAGGAAAGGAAGTTACAGATTTCAGAAAGTACTTGGCATGGAATGCCCTGATTTTGACTCAAAGCAAAATGTTGATCGTTTCAGAAACATCAATGCCAAAAGGGACCAGAGGTCTGGTCTGATCCACAGTGTAAAATAAGCCATAGGATATCATACTCTAGTTACTTCAGTAAGGAATTCTGTAATTTTTGTAATTTTGTTCTCTTGAAGCCCAAATGGCAACTCAACTCCCAACCCACTTCGAAAAAGGGCATATGTGGCAATGTGTCTGTGTCTTTTTAGGTGGTTTTTTTTCCAAATTTCTGTCCACAGTCAGATTTAAACTGACAATGACCGGGTATAGGTCAGGTTCAGTAAGTACTGCAGGTCCCTTTGAGCCAACCAGATCATGTGAATGTAGAAGGTGCAGAACTCTGTCTATAGTTGTGCAGTTTCAGATATTTTGTGTAGGAGTATTTAGCTTCTATCTGTACAGCTTCACTCATTGTTGACTATTATGTTCCCTATTCCTTCCCCAAAGGTTTAGTGACAGACACAACTATGGTGGGCAAATATCAAGAGATTTAGAACGTCTCGGTGCCAATCAAATCCATAGTTGGTTCTTCCATGGTGGGTAAAAAATGTTGGCAGAATCAGTATACCTGAAGAAAAGACTGAGGGACGGGGGAGAAGGAGCGTGGAGCTGTATCTCTGGAATGCCTTGCATGATCCAAATTTGGAACATGAAACCTAGCTGGCAGTAGCATAAGTAGGGAGGGAGGCAAGCAGGGTGCTGACTGCTAGGGGATGCCAGAGTACCCCTTCCCAGGAGTCTTTGCCCCAGCATAGGAGCTGGGCAGCACAGTCCTATATGCAACAGTGTATTTGGGGGCAGGAGGGCAAGTAAAATGGTGTTCCTCCTCCCACCTGGGGAGCCTTGGCCATAGCAGGTACAGCCCTGCTCCCAGTAGCATATCTGGACTGGGGAGGAAATGAACAGGGCACCAAGCGTGGATCCCTGGGAGCCCATGCCACAGGCTGCTGCCATAAGAGCTGACAATGCTTCATAGCTGGTAGTAGCAGCAGCAGCACTTGATTTCAGTGTGCAGAGACCCTGGGCAAGTAAGCCTTCCCTTCCCCTTCCCCTGTTATCTACAGAGGTCAGTATGTCCTCAGCGCCCTGCTGTCCCTGACACTGAATGAACCTGCTATGCCTCTGCTAGTTGGCAACCCAAATATTAGGGCAATACAAGTAAGCAGATGCATTTTGGAACACTTATAAAAATCTAACTGGAAACAGAAATGAGTTCTCAACCTTAGATAGTGCAGCGACAGTGCTCTACCCAACAGTGTAGCTCCTTTCCTGTAATGTGCTCCAAATGACATCGTGCACAGTGAGACTTACACTGGACAAATTGAATCACCCAATTAAGCTACACTGGTGTAAATCCTGCTTTATAACAATGAAAGTTATCCACCTTAGGGTTCGTATTAGTTTAACTCAATGATTCTCAACCAAGGTGCCATGGCTCCCTGGGGTGCAGCACTACATTAGCACTCTTACGTGTGCAAACACGATTCACAAGATAAACCCAAAGATTTCCAATAGGAACTATTTTGACTTCTCGTGGTCTTTCTGAGTTTTTTTGTATCAGAATTGCTCTATTATTTTTCTGTAGTCAAAAAACAAGTGAAAACTAAGAGCCAGCATTTTCTGAGGGCTGCCCTGTGTCTAACAAAGGGTACCTTGAGTCTAATGTGGTTGAAAATCACTGCTCCAACTATATGATGCATTTGCATCAGAATTAATACTTTTGTTGTACAGAATCAGAGAATCATAGAAAATTACAGCTGTAAGGGACCTCAGGAGGTCATCTAGCCTAACCTCCTGTTCAAAGCAGGACTGTCCCCAGCTATATCACTCCAGTCAAGGCTTTGTCTAGCCAGGTTAAAAACCTCCTAGGATGGAGATTCTACACAACATCTCTGCATAACCTGTTCCAGTGCTTTACTAACCTCCGCATGAGGAAATTTTTCCTAGTAACTAACCTAAACTTCCCCTTGCTGCAACCTGAGACCACTGTTCCTTGTTCTGTCGTCTGCCACCACTGAGAACAGTCCAGCTCCATCCTCTTTCAAACCCCTCTTCAGGTAGTTGAAGGCTGCTATTAAATCCCCCCCTCAGTCTTCTCTTCTCCAGGCTAAATAAGTCCAGCTGTCTCACCCTCTCCTCATAAATCACATTCCTCAGCCCTCTAACCATTCTTGTTGCCCTCTGATGGACTCTCCCCAATTTATCTACATCCTTTCTGTAGTGGGGTAGTCAAAACTGAACACAATACTACAGATGTGGTCTCACCAGTGTTTAATAGAAAAGAATAATCACTTCCTTCAATCTGCTGACAACACTCCTATGCAGCCCAGCCCAGTAAGCTGGGCTAACAGCAACAAGGGCACACTGTTGACTCATATTCAGCTTATTGTCCGCTGTAACCACCAGGTCTTTCTCTGCAGAGCTGCTGCCCAGCAGTCAGCCCCCAAGGCTGCAGCAGCGCATGGGATTGTTCCAGCCTAAGTGCAGAACTTTGGACTTCTCCTTGTTGAACCTCATGAGATTTCTTTTGATCCAATCCTCCAATTTGTCATTGTCACTCTGAATCCTAGCCCGACCCTTCAGCATATCACATTACTCCACCCAGCCTGGTGTCATCACCAGTTTGGTGCTTATACACAAGCCCTAAGACATACTGCCCTCATCAGCAATGAGGCTCTGATCAGGGCTCAACTAACGGCAGATGAATTCAAGATATGAATATGAAACAAAGAAATGCAGAGAAGTATTTCCCATTATACTCTGATCTTTGCTGAACCCAGCCCTATATCTTATTTCTATATGTACATTTCAGCTGGCACCTGTCTAAAACTCCGCCACTCTCTGACCAAGAATCCAGGTTTTCAAATTCACTCTTAAAAGTTAATCAGTGTGCTAGAGGTGATATCTTCATTAGACCAACTAGACAGCTGCAAAATAAATAAATAAATAAATAAATCTATACATATACACATATCCACACACACACATACATATCCACATCTACACACACAGATGCATACATACATACATATATATATATATATATATATATCCCTCTTAAAATTAGGCACTCAAATTTATGGTCATTTGTGTTAGGAAGCAACGCCGCAGCCATTCAAGGACCTGGCTTCATCGGGGAAAAAAGTGGCTTTTCGTTAGTTTTACCTGGCACCGATTACAGCTGCAGCTCAGTAGTGCTAAGTGACCACACCCGGGCAGTAAAACCCAGTGCGGGGAGTGCAGCACCCCCACCTTTTCGTAATCCCAGTTAAGATCCAGCAAATTAAAAGAAGCCCAGTTTCGCCCCCAGCCCTCCTGCGAGCCTGGCGGAGTGGGGACGCCGGTGCAGTTGCTGGGGGGCAGCCTGCTGTGCCCGCGCGGCTCCAGGAGGCCGACGCTCGTGGGAGCGGAGCTGCTAGAAAGCGCCCGGGGACCCTCCGGGGCGAG